>NW_027174682.1:0-147011 GCF_000390325.3 Nicotiana tomentosiformis
ATTCCTTAGGTCATATTTGATGGCCCGGAAAATTTTAGGCGATTGGGGTTCGGGGTTCCCGGGACCCCTTGGAAGGCGTGGGCTAAAGCACACGAAAATATGGAAATCGCGCGGAATTCTAGTTTTTTGGCTGAAAAACACAAAAGACTAGGAACGATCATGGCGGGGTGGTGACTATGGTTCCTTAGGTCATATTTGATAGTCCGGAAAATTTTTAGGCGATCCGGCTCCGGGGGCCCGACCCACTCGGAAGGCGTGGGCGATAGCACACAAAAAGATGGGAATCGGGCGGAATTCTAGTTTTTTGGCCAAGAAATGCAAAAAATGAGGAACGATCATGGCGAGGCGGTGACTATGGTTCCTTAGGTCCTAATTGATGGCCCAAAAAGTTTTTAGGCGATCCGAGTCCGGCGGCCCGGCCCACTCGGAAGGCGTGGGCAATAGCACACAAAAATATGGTAATCGAGCGTAATTCTAGTTTTTTGGCCGAAAAACGCAATAAATGAGGATCGATCATGGCGGGGCGGTGACTATGGTTCCTTAGGTCGTATTTGATGGCCCGGAAAATTTTAGGCGATCGGGGTCCACGGCTCCCGGGACCACTCGGAAGGCGTAAGCTATAGCACACTAAAATATGCAAATCGCGCGGAGTTCTTGTTTTTTGGCCGAAAAATGCAAAGCATTTGGAACGATCGTGGTGGGGCGGTGACTATGGTACCTTAGGTCGTATTTGATGTCCCGAAAAATTTTAGGCGATCGAGGTCCGGAGTTCCCGGGTTCACTTGGAAGGCGTGGGCTATAGGACACGAAAATATGGGAATCGCGCGGAATTCTAGTTTTTTGGCCGAAAAACGGAAAAACTAGGAACGATCATGGCTGGGCGGTGACTATGGTTTCTTAGGTCTTTTTTGATAGTCCGAAAAAATTTTAGGCGATAGGGGTCCGGAGACCCGGGACCACTCGGAAGGCGTGGGCTATAACACAAAAAAATATGGGATCGCGCGGAATTCTAGTTGTTTGGTCGAAAAATGCAAAAAATGAGGAACGATCATGGCGGGGCGGTGACTATGGTTCCTTAGGTCATATGTGATAGTCCGGAAAATTTTTAGGTGATCCGGCTCCGGGGGGCCCGACCCACTCGGATGGCGTGGGCAATAGCACACAAAAATATGGGAATCAGGCGGAATTCTAGTTTTTTGGCCAAGAAATGCTATAAATGAGGAACGATCATGGCGAGGCGGTGACTATGGTTCTTAGGTCCTAATTGATGGCCCAAAATTTTTTTAGGCGATCAGAGTCCGGCGGCCCGGCCCACTCGGAAGGCGTGGGCAATTGCACACAAAAATATGGTAATCGAGCGGAATTCTAGTTTTTTGGCTGAAAAACGCAATAAATGAGGAACGATCATGGCGGGGCGGTGACTATGGTTCCTTATGTCGTATTTGATGGCCCGGAAAATTTTAGGCGATCGGGGTCCACGGCTCCCGGGACCACTCCGAAGGCGTAAGCTATAGCACACTAAAATATGCAAATCGTGCGGAATTCTAGTTTTTTGGCCGAAAAATGCAAAGCATTTGGAACGATCATGGCGAGGCGGTGACTATGGTTCCTTAGGTCCTAATTGATGGCCCGAAAATTTTTTAGGCGATCCAAGTCCGGTGGCCCGGCCCACTCGGAAGGCGTGGGCAATAGCACACAAAATATGGTAATCGAGCGGAATTCTAGTTTTTTGGCTGAAAAACGCAATAAATGAGGAACGATTATGGCGGGGCGGTGACTATGGTTCCTTAGGTCATATTTGATGGCCCGAAAAATTTTAGGCGATCGGGGTCCACGGCTCCCGGGACCACTCGGAAGGCGTAAGCTATAGCACACAAAAATATGGTAATCGAGCGGAATTCTAGTTTTTTGGCCGAAAAACGCAATAAATGAGGAACGATCATGGCGGGGACGTGACTATGTTTCCTTAGGTCGTATTTGATGGCTCGGAAAATTTTAGGCGATCGGGGTCCACGGCTCCCGGGACCACTCGGAAGGCGTAAGCTATAGCACACTAAAATATGCAAATCGCGCGGAGTTCTAATTTTTTGGCCGAAAAATGCAAAGCATTTGGAATGATCATGGTGGGGCGGTGACTACGGTACCTTAGGTCGTATTTGATAGTCCGAAAAATCTTTAGGCGATCGGGGTCCGCGGCTCCCCGGACCACTTGGAAGGCGTGGGTATAGCACACGAAAATATGGGAATCGGGCGTAATTCTAGTTTTTTGGCCGAAAAATGCAAAAAATGAGAAATGATGATGGCGGGGCAGTTACTATGGTTCCTTAGGTCGTATTTGATGGCCCGGAAAAATTTTAGGCGATCGGGGTCCGGGGGTCCCGGAACCACTTGGAAGGGTGGGCAATAGCACACAAAAATATTGTAATCGGGCGGAATTCTAGTTTTTTGGGCGAAAAACGCAACAAATGAGGAATCATCATGGCTGGGCGGTGACTATGGTTTCTTAGGTCGTATTTGATAGTCCGGAAAAATTTTAGGCGATAGGGGTCCGGAGTTCCCGGGTTCACTTGGAAGGCGTGGGCTATAGGACACGAAAATATGGGAATCGCACGGAATTCTAGTTTTTTGGCCGAAAAACGAAAACACTAAGAATGATCATGGCTGGGCGGTGACTATGGTTCCTTAGGTCTTATTTGATAGTCCGAACAAATTTTAGGCGATAGGGGTCAGGAGACACGGGACGACTCGGAAGGCGTGGGCTATAACACACAAAAATATGGGATCGCGCGAAATTCTAGTTGTTTGGCCGAAAAACGCAAAAAATGAGGAACGATCATGGAGGGGTGGTTACTATGGTTCCTTAGGTCGTATTTGATGGCCCGGAAAATTTTTAGGCGATCGGGGTTCGGGGTTCCCGGGACCCCTTGGAAGGCGTGGGCTAAAGCACACGAAAATATGGAAATCGCGCGGAATTCTTGTTTTTTGGCTGAAAAACGCAAAAGACTAGGAACGATCATGGCGTGGCGGTGACTATGGTTCCTTAGGTCGTATTTGATAGTCCGGAAAATTTTTAGGCGATCCGGCTCCGGGGGGCCCGACCCACTCGGAAGGCGTGGGCGATAGCACACAAAAATATGGGAATCGGGCGGAATTCTAGTTTTTTGGCCAAGAAATGCAAAAAATGAGGAACGATCATGGCGAAGCGGTGACTATGGTTCCTTAGGTCCTAATTGATGGCCCGAAAATATTTTAGGCGATAGGGGTCCGGAGACCCGGGACCACTCGGATGGCGTGGGCTATAACACACAAATAAATGGGATCGCGCGGAATTCTAGTTTTTTGGCTGAAAAACGCAATAAATGAGGAACGATCATGGCGGGGCGGTGACTTTGGTTCCTTAGGTCGTATTTGATGGCCCGGAAAATTTTAGGCGATCGGGGTCCACGGCTCCCGGGACCACTCGGAAGGCGTGGGCAATAGCACACAAAAATATGGTAATCGAGCGGAATTCTAGTTTTTTGGCCGAAAAACGCAATAAATGAGGAACGATCATGGCGGGGCGGTGACTATGGTTCCTTAGGTCGTATTTGATGGCCCGGAAAATTTTAGGCGATCGGGGTCCACGGCTCCCGGGACCACTCGGAAGGCGTAAGCTATAGCACACTAAAATATGCAAATCGCGCGGAGTTCTAGTTTTTTGGCCGAAAAATGCAAAGCATTTGGAATGATCATGGTTGGGCGGTGACTATGGTACCTTAGGTCGTATTTGATAGTCCGGAAATTTTTTAGGCGATCGGGATCCGCGGCTCCCCGGACCACTTGGAAGGCGTGGGTATAGCACACGAAAATATGGGAATCGGGCGTAATTCTAGTTTTTTGGCCGAAAAATGCAAAAAATGAGAAACGATGATGGCGGGGATGTTACTATGGTTCCTTAGGTCATATTTGACGGCCCAGAAAAATTTTAGGCGATCGGGGTCCGGGGGTCCCGGAACCACTTGGAAGGGTGGACAATAGCACACAAAAATATTGTAATCAGGCGGAATTTTAGTTTTTTGGCCGAAAAATACAACAAATGAGGAATGATCATGGCTGGGCGGTGACTATGGTTCCTTAGGTCGTATTTGATAGTCCGGAAAAATTTTAGGCGATAGGGGTCCGGAGTTCTCGGGTTCACTTGGAAGGCGTGGGCTATAGGACACGAAAATATGGGAATCGCGCGGAATTCTAGTGTTTTGGCCGAAAAACGGAAAAAACTAGGAACGATCATGGCTGGGCGGTGACTATGGTTCCTTAGGTCTTATTTGATAGTCCGGAAAAATTTTAGGCGATAGGGGTCCGGAGACCCGGGACCACTCGGATGGCGTGGGCTATATAACACACAAATATATGGGATCGCGCGGAATTCTATTTGTTTTGCCGAAAAACGCAAAAAATGAGGAATGCTCATTGCGGGGTGGTTACTATGGTTCCTTAGGTGGTATTTGATGGCCCGGAAAATTTTTAGGCGATCGGGGCTCGGGGTTCCCGAGACCCCTTGGAAGGCGTGGGCTAAAGCACACGAAAATATGGAAACCGCGCGGAATTCTAGTTTTTTGGCTGAAAAATGCAAAAGACTAGGAACGATCATGGTGGGGCGGTGACTATGGTTCCTTAGGTCGTATTTGATAGTCCGGAAAATTTTTAGGCTATCCAGCTCCGGGGGGCCCGGCCCACTCGGAAGGCGTGGGCAATAGCACACAAAAATATGGTAATCGAGCGGAATTCTATTTTTTTCGCCAAAAAATGCAAAAAATGAGGAATGATCATGGCGAGGCGGTGACTATGGTTCCTTAGGTGCTAATTGATGTCCCGAAACGTTTTTAGGCGATCCGAGTCCGGCGGCCCGGCGCTCTCGGAAGGCGTGGGCAATAGCACACAAAAATATGGTAATCGAGCGGAATTCTAGTTTTTTGGCCGAAAAACGCAATAAATGAGGAACGATCATGGCGGGGCGGTGACTATGGTTCCTTAGGTCGTATTTGATGGCCCGAAAAATTTTAGGCGATCGGGGTCCACGGCTCCCGGGACCACTTGGAAGGCGTAAGCTATAGCACACTAAAATATGCAAATCGCGCGGAGTTCTAGTTTTTTGGCCGAAAAATGCAAAGCATTTGGAATGATCATGGTTGGGCGGTGACTATGGTACCTTAGGTCGTATTTGATAGTCCGGAAATTTTTTAGGCGATCGGGATCCGCGGCTCCCCGGACCACTTGGAAGGCGTGGGTATAGCACACGAAAATATGGGAATCGGGCGTAATTCTAGTTTTTTGGCCGAAAAATGCAAAAAATGAGAAACGATGATGGCGGGGATGTTACTATGGTTCCTTAGGTCATATTTGACGGCCCAGAAAAATTTTAGGCGATCGGGGTCCGGGGGTCCCGGAACCACTTGGAAGGGTGGACAATAGCACACAAAAATATTGTAATCAGGCGGAATTTTAGTTTTTTGGCCGAAAAATACAACAAATGAGGAATGATCATGGCTGGGCGGTGACTATGGTTCCTTAGGTCGTATTTGATAGTCCGGAAAAATTTTAGGCGATAGGGGTCCGGAGTTCTCGGGTTCACTTGGAAGGCGTGGGCTATAGGACACGAAAATATGGGAATCGCGCGGAATTCTAGTGTTTTGGCCGAAAAACGGAAAAAACTAGGAACGATCATGGCTGGGCGGTGACTATGGTTCCTTAGGTCTTATTTGATAGTCCGGAAAAATTTTAGGCGATAGGGGTCCGGAGACCCGGGACCACTCGGATGGCGTGGGCTATATAACACACAAATATATGGGATCGCGCGGAATTCTATTTGTTTTGCCGAAAAACGCAAAAAATGAGGAATGCTCATTGCGGGGTGGTTACTATGGTTCCTTAGGTGGTATTTGATGGCCCGGAAAATTTTTAGGCGATCGGGGCTCGGGGTTCCCGAGACCCCTTGGAAGGCGTGGGCTAAAGCACACGAAAATATGGAAACCGCGCGGAATTCTAGTTTTTTGGCTGAAAAATGCAAAAGACTAGGAACGATCATGGTGGGGCGGTGACTATGGTTCCTTAGGTCGTATTTGATAGTCCGGAAAATTTTTAGGCTATCCAGCTCCGGGGGGCCCGGCCCACTCGGAAGGCGTGGGCAATAGCACACAAAAATATGGTAATCGAGCGGAATTCTATTTTTTTCGCCAAAAAATGCAAAAAATGAGGAATGATCATGGCGAGGCGGTGACTATGGTTCCTTAGGTGCTAATTGATGTCCCGAAACGTTTTTAGGCGATCCGAGTCCGGCGGCCCGGCGCTCTCGGAAGGCGTGGGCAATAGCACACAAAAATATGGTAATCGAGCGGAATTCTAGTTTTTTGGCCGAAAAACGCAATAAATGAGGAACGATCATGGCGGGGCGGTGACTATGGTTCCTTAGGTCGTATTTGATGGCCCGAAAAATTTTAGGCGATCGGGGTCCACGGCTCCCGGGACCACTTGGAAGGCGTAAGCTATAGCACACTAAAATATGCAAATCGCGCGGAGTTCTAGTTTTTTGGCCGAAAAATGCAAAGCATTTGGAACGATCATGGTGGGGCGGTGACTATGGTACCTTAGGTCGTATTTGATAGTCTGGAAATGTTTTAGGCGATCGGGATCCGCGGCTCCCCGGAACACTTGGAAGGCGTGGGTATAGCACACGAAAATATAGGAATCGGGCGTAATTCTAGTTTTTTGGCCGAAAAATGCAAAAAATGAGAAACGATGATGGCGGGGATGTTACTATGGTTCCTTAGGTCGTATTTGACAGCCCAGAAAAATTTTAGGCGATCGAGGTCCAGGGTCCCGGAACCACTTGGAAGGGTGGGCAATAGCACACAAAAATATTGTAATCAGGCGGAATTCTAGTTTTTTGGCCGAAAAACGCAACAAATGAGGAATGATCATGACTGGGCGGTGACTATGGTTTCTTAGGTCGTATTTGACAGTCCGAAAATTTTTTAGGCGATCGGGATCCGCGGCTCCCCGGACCACTTGGAAGGCGTGGGTATAGCACACGAAAATATGGGAATCGGGCGTAATTCTAGTTTTTTCGCCGAAAAATGCAAAAAATGAGAAACGATGATGGCAGGGATGTTACTATGGTTCCTTAGGTCGTATTTGACGGCCCAGAAAAATTTTAGGCGATCGGGGTCCGGGGGTCCCGGAACCACTTGGAAGGGTGGGCAATAGCACACAAAAATATTGTAATCAGGCGGAATTCTAGTTTTTTGGCCGAAAAACGCAACAAATGAGGAATGATCATGGCTGGGCGGTGACTATGGTTCCTTAGGTCGTATTTGATAGTCCGAAAAAATTTTAGGCGATAGGGGTCCGGAGTTCCCGGGTTCACTTGGAAGGCGTGGGCTATAGGACACGAAAATATGGGAATCGCGCGGAATTCTAGTTTTTTGGCCGAAAAATGGAAAAAACTAGGAACGATCATGGCTGGGCGGTGACTATGGTTCCTTAGGTCTTATTTGATAGTCCGGAAAAATTTTAGGCGATAGGGGTCCGGAGACCCGGGACCACTCGGATGGCGTGGGCTATAACACACAAATATATGGGATCGCGCGGAATTCTATTTGTTTGGCCGAAAAACGCAAAAAATGAGGAACGCTCATGGCGGGGTGGTTACTATGATTCCTTAGGTGGTATTTGATGGCCCGGAAAATTTTTAGGCGATCGGGGCTCGGGGTTCCCGAGACCCCTTGGAAGGCGTGGGCTAAAGCACACGAAAATATGGAAACCGCGCGGAATTCTAGTTTTTTGGCTGAAAAATGCAAAAGACTAGGAACGATCATGGCGGGGCGGTGACTATGGTTCCTTAGGTCATATTTGATAGTCCGAAAATTTTTTAGGCGATCCAGCTCCGGGGGGCCCGACCCACTCGGAAGGCGTGGGCGATAGCACACAAAAATATGGGAATTGGGCGGAATTCTAGTTTTTTGGCCAAAAAATGCAAAAAATGAGGAACGATCATGGCAAGGCGGTGACTATGGTTCCTTAGGTCCTAATTGATGGCCCAAATATTTTTAGGCAATCCGAGTCCGGCAGCCCGGCCCACTCGGAAGGCGTGGGCAATAGCACACAAAAATATGGTAATCGAGCGGAATTCTATTTTTTTGGCCAAAAAATGCAAAAAATGAGGAACGATCATGGCGAGGTGGTGACTATGGTTCCTTATGTGCTAATTGATGTCCCGAAACGTTTTTAGGCGATCCGAGTCCGGCGGCCCGGCGCTCTCGGAAGGCGTGGGCAATAGCACACAAAAATATGGTAATCGAGCGGAATTCTAGTTTTTTGGCCGAAAAACGCAATAAATGAGGAACGATCATGGCAGGGCGGTGACTATGGTTCCTTAGGTCGTATTTGATGGCCCGGAAAATTTTAGGCGATCGGGGTCCACGGCTCCCGGGACCACTTGGAAGGCGTAAGCTATAGCACACTAAAATATGCAAATCGCGCGGAGTTCTAGTTTTTTGGCCGAAAAATGCAAAGCATTTGGAACGATCATGGTGGGGCGGTGACTATGGTACCTTAGGTCGTATTTGATAGTCCGGAAATGTTTTAGGCGATCGGGATCCGCGGCTCCCCGGACCACTTGGAAGGCGTGAGTATAGCACACGAAAATATAGGAATCGGGCGTAATTCTAGGTTTTTTGCCGAAAAATGCAAAAAATGAGAAACGATGATGGCGGGGATGTTACTATGGTTCCTTAGGTCGTATTTGACGGCCCAGAAAAATTTTAGGCGATCGGGGTCCGGGGGTCCCGGAACCACTTGGAAGGGTGGGCAATAGCACACAAAAATATTGTAATCAGGCGGAATTCTAGTTTTTTGGCCGAAAAACGCAACAAATGAGGAATGATCATGGCTGGGCGGTGACTATGGTTTCTTAGGTCGTATTTGACAGTCCGGAAATTTTTTAGGCGATCGGGATCCGCGGCTCCCCGGACCACTTGGAAGGCGTGGGTATAGCACACGAAAATATGGGAATCGGGCGTAATTCTAGTTTTTTCGCCGAAAAATGCAAAAAATGAGAAACGATGATGGCGGGGATGTTACTATGGTTCCTTAGGTCGTATTTGACGGCCCAGAAAAATTTTAGGCGATCGGGGTCCGGGGGTCCCGGAACCACTTGGAAGGGTGGGCAATAGCACACAAAAATATTGTAATCAGGCGGAATTCTAGTTTTTTGGCCGAAAAACGCAACAAATGAGGAATGATCATGGCTGGGCGGTGACTATGGTTCCTTAGGTCGTATTTGATAGTCCGGAAAAATTTTAGGCAATAGGGGTCCGGAGTTCTCGGGTTCACTTGGAAGGCGTGGGCTATAGGACACGAAAATATGGGAATCGCGCGGAATTCTAGTTTTTTGGCCGAAAAACGGAAAAAACTAGGAACGATCATGGCTGGGCGGTGACTATGGTTCCTTAGGTCTTATTTGATAGTCCGGAAAAATTTTAGGCGATAGGGGTCCGGAGACCCGGGACCACTCGGATGGCGTGGGCTATAACACACAAATATATGGGATCGCGCGGAATTCTATTTGTTTGGCCGAAAAACGCAAAAAATGAGGAACGCTCATGGCGGGGTGGTTACTATGGTTCCTTAGGTGGTATTTGATGGCCCGGAAAATTTTTAGGCGATCGGGGCTCGGGGTTCCCGAGACCCCTTGGAAGGCGTGGGCTAAAGCACACGAAAATATGGGAATCGGGCGGAATTCTAGTTTTTTGGCCAAGAAATGCAAAAAATGAGGAACGATCATGGCAAGGCAGTGAATATGGTTCCTTAGGTCCTAATTGATGGCCCGAATATTTTTTAGGCGATCCGAGTCAGGCGGCCTGGCCCACTCGGAAGGCGTGGGCAATAGCACACAAAAATATGGTAATCGAGCGGAATTCTAGTTTTTTGGCCGAAAAACGCAATAAATGAGGAATGACCATGGCGGGGCGGTGACTATGGTTCCTTAGGTTGTATTTTATGGCCCGGAAAATTTTAGGCGATCGGGGTCCGGAGTTCCCGGGTTCACTACGAAGGCGTGGGCTATAGGACACAAAAATATGGTAATCGAGCGGAATTCTAATTTTTTGGCCGAAAAACGCAAAAAATGAGGAACGATCATGGCGAGGCGGTGAATATGGTTCCTTAGGTCCTAATTGATGGCCCGAAAATTTTTTAGGCGTTCCGAGTCCAGCGGCCCGGCCCACTCGGAAGGCGTGGGCAATAGCACACAAAAATATTGTAATCGAGCGAAATTCTAGTTTTTTGGCCGAAAAACGCAAAAAATGAGGAACGATCATGGCGAGGTGGTGAATATGGTTCCTTAGGTCCTAATTGATGCCCCGAAAATTTTTAGGCGATCCGGCTCCGGGGGACCCCTTGGAAGGCGTGGGCTAAAGCACACGAAAATAAGGAAATCGCGCGAAATTCTAGCTTTCAGGCTGAAAAACGCAAAAGACTAGGAACGATCATAGTGGGGCGGTGACTATGGTTCCTTAGGTCGTATATGATAGTTCGGAAAATTTTTAGGCGATCCGGCTCCGGGGGGCCCTTCCCACTCGGAAGGCGTGGGCGATAGCACACAAAAATATGCGAATCGGGCGGAATTCTAGTTTTTTGGCAAAGAAATGCAAAAAATGAGGAACGATCATGGCGAGGTGGTGACTATGGTTCCTTAGGTCCTAATTGATTTTCCGAAATTTTTTTAGGCGATCAGAGTCCGGCGGCTCGGCCCACTCGGAAGGCGTGGGCAATAGCACACAAAAATATGGTAATCGAGCGGAATTCTAGTTTTTTGGCTGAAAAACGCAATAAATGAGGAACGATCGTGGCGGGGAGGTGACTATGGTTCCTTAGGTCGTATTTGATGGCCCGGATAATTTTAGGCGATCGGGGTCCGGAGTTCCCGGGTTCACTAGGAAGGCGTGGGCTATAGGACACAAAAACATGGTAATCGAGCGTAATTCTAGTTTTTTGGCCGAAAAACGCAAAAAATTAGGAACGATCATGGCGAGGCGGTGAATATGGTTCCTTAGGTCCTAATTGATGGCCCAAAATTTTTTTAGGCGATCCGAGTCTAGCGGCCCGGCCCACTCGGAAGGCGTGGGCAATAGCACACAAAAATATGGTAATCGAGCGGAATTCTAGTTTTTTGGCCAAAAAATGCAAAAACTGAGGAACGATCATGGCGAGGTGGTGACTATGGTTCCTTATGTGCTAATTGATGTCCCGAAACGTTTTTAGGCGATCCGAGTCCGGCGGCCCGGCGCTCTCGGAAGGCGTGGGCAATAGCACACAAAAATATGGTAATCGAGCGGAATTCTAGTTTTTTGGCCGAAAAACGCAATAAATGAGGAACGATCATGGCAGGGCGGTGACTATGGTTCCTTAGGTCGTATTTGATGGCCCGGAAAATTTTAGGCGATCGGGGTCCACGGCTCCCGGGACCACTTGGAAGGCGTAAGCTATAGCACACTAAAATATGCAAATCGCGCGGAGTTCTAGTTTTTTGGCCGAAAAATGCAAAGCATTTGGAACGATCATGGTGGGGCGGTGACTATGGTACCTTAGGTCGTATTTGATAGTCCGGAAATGTTTTAGGCGATCGGGATCCGCGGCTCCCCGGACCACTTGGAAGGCGTGAGTATAGCACACGAAAATATAGGAATCGGGCGTAATTCTAGTTTTTTGGCCGAAAAATGCAAAAAATGAGAAACGATGATGGCGGGGATGTTACTATGGTTCCTTAGGTCGTATTTGACGGCCCAGAAAAATTTTAGGCGATCGGGGTCCGGGGGTCCCGGAACCACTTGGAAGGGTGGGCAATAGCACACAAAAATATTGTAATCAGGCGGAATTCTAGTTTTTTGGCCGAAAAACGCAACAAATGAGGAATGATCATGGCTGGGCGGTGACTATGGTTTCTTAGGTCGTATTTGACAGTCCGGAAATTTTTTAGGCGATCGGGATCCGCGGCTCCCCGGACCACTTGGAAGGCGTGGGTATAGCACACGAAAATATGGGAATCGGGCGTAATTCTAGTTTTTTTGCCGAAAAATGCAAAAAATGAGAAACGATGATGGCGGGGATGTTACTATGGTTCCTTAGGTCGTATTTGACGGCCCAGAAAAATTTTAGGCGATCGGGGTCCGGGGGTCCCGGAACCACTTGGAAGGGTGGGCAATAGCACACAAAAATATTGTAATCAGGCGGAATTCTAGTTTTTTGGCCGAAAAACGCAACAAATGAGGAATGATCATGGCTGGGCGGTGACTATGGTTCCTTAGGTCGTATTTGATAGTCCGGAAAAATTTTAGGAAATAGGGGTCCGGAGTTCTCGGGTTCACTTGGAAGGCGTGGGCTATAGGACACGAAAATATGGGAATCGCGCGGAATTCTAGTTTTTTGGCCGAAAAACGGAAAAAACTAGGAACGATCATGGCTGGGCGGTGACTATGGTTCCTTAGGTCTTATTTGATAGTCCGGAAAAATTTTAGGCGATAGGGGTCCGGAGACCCGGGACCACTCGGATGGCGTGGGCTATAACACACAAATATATGGGATCGCGCGGAATTCTATTTGTTTGGCCGAAAAACGCAAAAAATGAGGAACGCTCATGGCGGGGTGGTTACTATGATTCCTTAGGTGGTATTTGATGGCCCGGAAAATTTTTAGGCGATCGGGGCTCGGGGTTCCCGAGACCCCTTGGAAGGCGTGGGCTAAAGCACACGAAAATATGGGAATCGGGCGGAATTCTAGTTTTTTGGCCAAGAAATGCAAAAAATGAGGAACGATCATGGCAAGGCAGTGAATTTGGTTCCTTAGGTCCTAATTGATGGCCCGAATATTTTTTAGGCGATCCGAGTCAGGCGGCCTGGCCCACTCGGAAGGCGTGGGCAATAGCACACAAAAATATGGTAATCGAGCGGAATTCTAGTTTTTTGGCCGAAAAACGCAATAAATGAGGAATGACCATGGCAGGGCGGTGACTATGGTTCCTTAGGTTGTATTTTATGGCCCGGAAAATTTTAGGCGATCGGGGTCCGGAGTTCCCGGGTTCACTACGAAGGCGTGGGCTATAGGACACAAAAATATGGTAATCGAGCGGAATTCTAGTTTTTTGGCCGAAAAACGCAAAAAATGAGGAACGATCATGGCGAGGCGGTGAATATGGTTCCTTAGGTCCTAATTGATGGCCCGAAAATTTTTTAGGCGTTCCGAGTCCAGCGGCCCGGCCCACTCGGAAGGCGTGGGCAATAGCACGCAAAAATATTGTAATCGAGCGGAATTCTAGTTTTTTGGCCGAAAAACGCAAAAAATGAGGAACGATCATGGCGAGGTGGTGAATATGGTTCCTTAGGTCCTAATTGATGCCCCGAAAATTTTTAGGCGATCCGGCTCCGGGGGACCCCTTGGAAGGCGTGGGCTAAAGCACACGAAAATAAGGAAATCGCGCGAAATTCTAGCTTTCAGGCTGAAAAACGCAAAAGACTAGGAACGATCATAGTGGGGCGGTGACTATGGTTCCTTAGGTCGTATTTGATAGTTCGGAAAATTTTTAGGCGATCCGGCTCCGGGGGGCCCTTCCCACTCGGAAGGCGTGGGCGATAGCACACAAAAATATGCGAATCGGGCGGAATTCTAGTTTTTTGGCAAAGAAATGCAAAAAATGAGGAACGATCATGGCGAGGTGGTGACTATGGTTCCTTAGGTCCTAATTGATTTTCCGAAATTTTTTTAGGCGATCAGAGTCCGGCGGCTCGGCCCACTCGGAAGGCGTGGGCAATAGCACACAAAAATATGGTAATCGAGCGGAATTCTAGTTTTTTGGCTGAAAAACGCAATAAATGAGGAACGATCGTGGCGGGGAGGTGACTATGGTTCCTTAGGTCGTATTTGATGGCCCGGATAATTTTAGGCGATCGGGGTCCGGAGTTCCCGGGTTCACTAGGAAGGCGTGGGCTATAGGACACAAAAATATGGTAATCGAGCGTAATTCTAGTTTTTTGGCCGAAAAACGCAAAAAATTAGGAACGATCATGGCGAGGCGGTGAATATGGTTCCTTAGGTCCTAATTGATGGCCCAAAATTTTTTTAGGCGATCCGAGTCTAGCGGCCCGGCCCACTCGGAAGGCGTGGGCAATAGCACACAAAAATATGGTAATCGAGCGGAATTCTAGTTTTTTGGCCAAAAAATGCAAAAACTGAGGAACGATCATGGCGAGGCGGTGAATATGGTTCCTTAGGTCCTAATTGATGCCCCAAAAATTTTCAGGCGATCCGGCTCCGGGGGACCCCTTGGAAGGCGTGGGCTAAAGCACACGAAAATATGGAAATCGCGCGGAATTCTAGTTTTTTGGCTGAAAAACGCAAAAGACTAGGAACGATCATGGCGGGGCGGTGACTATGGTTCCTTAGGTCGTATTTGATAGTACGGAAAATTTTTAGGCGATCCGGCTCCGGGGGGCCCGACCCAGTTGGAAGGCGTGGGCGATAGCGCACAAAAATATGGGAATCGGGCAGAATTCTAGTTTTTGGGCCAAGAAATGCAAAAAATGAGGAACGAACATGGCGAGGTGGTGACTGTGGTTCCTTTGGTCCTAATTGGTGGCCCAAAAATGTTTTAGGCGATCCGAGTCCGGTGCCCCGGCACACTCGGAAGGCGTGGGCAATAGCACACAAAAATATGGTAATCGAGCGGAATTCTAGTTTTTTGGCTGAAAAATGCAATAAATGAGGAACGATCATGGCGGGGCGGTGACTATGGTTTCTTAGGTCGTATTTGATGGCCCGAAAAATTTTAGGCGATCAGGGTCCGGAGTTCCCGGGTTCACTAGGAAGGCGTAGGCTATAGGACACAAAAATATGGTAATCGAGCGGAATTCTAGTTTTTTGGCCGAAAAACGCAAACAATGAGGAACGATCATGGCAAGGCGGTGAATATGGTTCCTTAGGTCCTAATTGATGGCCCGAAAATTTTTTAGGCGATCCGAGTCTAGCGGCCCGGCCCACTCGGAAGGCGTGGGCAATAGCACACAAAAATATGGTAATCGAGCGGAATTCTAGTTTTTTGGCCAAAAAACGCAAAAAATGAGGAACGATCATGGCGAGGCGGTGAATATGGTTCCTTAGGTCCTAATTGATGCCCCGAAAATTTTTAGGCGATCCGGCTCCGGGGGACCCCTTGGAAGGCGTGGGCTAAAGCACACGAAAATATGGAAATCGCGCGAAATTCTAGTTTTTTGGCTGAAAAACGCAAAAGACTAGGAACGATCATGGCGAGGCGGTGACTATGGTTCCTTAGGTCGTATTTGATAGTACGGAAAATTTTTAGGCGATCCGGCTCTGGGGGGCCCGACCCACTCGGAAGGCGTGGGCGATAGCGCACAAAAATATGGGAATCGGGCGGAATTCTAGTTTTTGGGCCAAGAAATGCAAAAAATGAGGAACGAACATGGCGAGGCGGTGACTGTGGTTCCTTTGGTCCTAATTGGTGGCCCAAAAATGTTTTAGGCGATCCGAGTCCGGCGGCCCGGCACACTCGGAAGGCGTGGGCAATAGCACACAAAAAACGCAATAAATGAGGAAAGATCATGGCAGGGCGGTGACTATGGTTCCTTAGGTCGTATTTGATGGCCCGGAAAATTTTAGGCGATCGGGGTCCACGGCTCCCGTGACCACTCGGAAGGCGTAAGCTATAGCACACGAAAATATGCAAATCGCGCGGAGTTCTAGTTTTTTGGCCGAAAAATGCAAAGCATTTGGAACGATCATGGTGGGGCGGTGACTATGGTACCTTAGGTCGTATTTGATAGTCCAGAAAAATTTTAGGCGATCAGGGTCCGCGGCTCCCCGGACCACTTGGAAGGCGTGGGTATAACACACAAAAATATGGGAATCGGGCGTAATGCTAGTTTTTTGGCCGAAAAATGCAAAAAATGAGAAACGATGATGGCGGGGCGGTTACTATAGTTCCTTAGGTCGTATTTGACGGCCCGGAAAAATATTAGGCGATCGGGGTCCGGGGGTCCCGGAACCACTGGGAAGGGTGGGCAATAAATAGCACACAAAAATATTGTAATCGGGTGGAATTCTTGTTTTTTGGCCGAAAAACGCAACACATGAGGAATGATCATGGCTGGGCGGTGACTATGGTTCCTTAGGTCGTATTTGATAGTCCGGAAAAATTTTAGGCGATAGGGGTCCTGAGGTCCCGGGACCACTCGGAAGGTGTGGGCTATAACACACAAAAATATGGGAATCGCGCGGAATTCTAGTTGTTTGGCCGAAAAACGCAAAAAATAAGGAACGATCATGGCTGGGCGGTGACTATGGTTCCTTAGGTCTTATTTGATAGTCTGGAAAAGTTTTAGGCGATACGGGTCCGGAGACCCGGGACCACTTGTAAGGCGTGGGTATAGCACACGAAAATATGGGAATCGGGCGGAATTCTAGTTGGATGGACGAAAAATGCAAAAAATGAGAAACGATCATGGCGGGCGGATACTATGGTTCCTTAGGTCATATTTGATAGTCCGGAAAAATTTTAGGCGATAGGGGTCAGGAGGTCCCGGGACCACTCGGAAGGCGTGTGCTATAACACACAAATATATGGGAATCGCGCGGAATTCTAGTTGTTTGGCCGAAAAACGCAAAAAATGAGGAACGATCATGGTGGGGTGGTTACTATGGTTCCTTAGGTCCTAATTGATGGCTCAAATTTTTTTTAGGCGATCCGATTCAGGCGGCCCGGCCCACTCGGAAGGCGTGGGCAATAGCACACGAAAATATGGTAATCGAGCGGAATTCTAGTTATTTGGCCGAAAAACGCAATAAATGAGGAACGATCATGGCGGGGCGGTGACTATGGTTCCTTAGGTCGCATTTGATTGCCCGGAAAATTTTAGGCGATCGGGGTCCACGGCTCCCGGGACCACTCGGAAGGCGTAAGCTATAGCACACTAAAATATGCAAATCGCGCGGAGTTCTAGTTGTTTGGCCGAAAAACGCAAAAAATGTGAAAAGATCTTGACAGGGCGGTGACTATGGTTCCTTTGGTCTTATTTGATAGTCCGGAAAAATATTAGGCGATAGGGGTCCGGAGGTCCCGGGACCACTCGGAAGGCGTGGGCTATAACACACAAAAATATGGGAATCGCGCGGAATTCTAGTTGTTTGGCCGAAAAACGCAAAAAATGCGGAACGATCATGGCGGGGCGTTGACTATGGTTCCTTAGGTCGTATTTGATGGCCCGGAAAATTTTAGGCGATCGGGGTCCACGGCTCCCGGGACCACTCGGAAGGCGTAAGCTATAGCACACTAAAATATGCAAATCGCGCGGAGTTCTAGTTGTTTGGCCGAAAAACGCAATAAATGTGGAAAGTTCTTGACAGGGCGGTGACTATGGTTCCTTTGGTCGTATTTGATAGTCCGGAAAAATTTTAGGTGATAGGGGTCCGGAGGTCCCGGGACCACTCGGAAGGTGTGGGCTATAACACACAAAAATATGGGAGTCGGGCGGAATTCTAGTTGTTTGGCCGAAAAACGCAAAAAATGAGGAACGATCATGGCGGGGCGGATACTATGGTTCCTTAGGTCGTATTTGATAGTCCGGAAAAATATTAGGCGATAGGAGTCAGGAGGTCCCGGGACCACTCGAAAGGCGTGGGCTATAACACACAAAAATATGGTAATCGTGCGGAATTCTAGTTGTTTGGCCGAAAAACGCAAAAAATGAGGAACGATCATGGCGGGGCGGATACTATGGTTCCTTAGGTCATATTTGATAGTCCGGAAAAATATTAGGCGATAGGGGTCCGGAGGTCCCGGGACCACTCGGAAGGCGTGGGCTATAACACACAAAAATATGGGAATCGCGCGGAATTCTAGTTGTTTGGCCGAAAAACGCAAAAGATGAGGAACGATCATGGAGAGGCGGTGACTATGGTTCCTTAGGTCTTTTTTTATGGCCCAAAAAATTTTAGGCGATCGGGGTCCACGGCTCCCGGTACCACTCGGAAGGCGTAAGCTATAGCACACTAATATATACAAATCGCGCGGAGTTCTAGTTTTTTGGCCGAAAAATGCAAAGCATTTGGAACGATCATGGTGGGGCGGTGACTATGGTACCTTAGGTCGTATTTGATAGTCCGGAAAAATTTTAGGCGATAGGGGTCCTGAGGTTCCGGGATCACGCAGAAGGTGTGGGCTATAACACACAAAAACATGGGAATCGCGCGGAATTCTAGTTGTTTGGCCCAAAAACGCAAAAAATAAGGAACGATCATGGCTGGGCGGTGACTATGGTTCCTTAGGTTTTATTTGATAGTTCGGAAAAATTTTAGGCGATAGGGGTCCGGAGACCCGGGACCACTTATAAGGCGTGGGTATAGCACACAAAAATATGGGAATCAGGCGGAATTCTAGTTGTTTGGCCGAAAAATGCAAAACATGAAAAACGATCATGGCGGGAAGGTGACTATGGTTCCTCAGGTCTTATTTGATAGTCCGGAAAATTTTTTAGGTGATCCGAGTGCGGGGGGCACGGCCCACTCGGAAGGCGTGAGCTATAGCACACAAAAATATGGGAATCGCTCGGAATTCTAGTTGTTTGGCCGAAAAACGCAAAAAATAAAGGTTCCTTAGGTTGTATTTGATTTCCTGGAAAATTTTTAGGCGATCGGGGTCTGCGGCTATTGGGACCACTCGGAATGCGTGGGTATAGCACACGAAAATATGGTAATCGGGCGAAATTCTAGGTCTTTTTCAGTAATATGCTAAAAATGTGGAAAGATCTTGGCAGGGCGGTGACTATGGTTCCTTTGGTCTTATTTGATAGTCCGGAAAAATATTAGGCGATAGGGGTTCGGAGGTCCCGGGACCACTCGGAAGGCGTGGGCTATAACACACAAAAATATGGGAATCGCACGGAATTCTAGTTGATTGGCCGAGAAATGCAAAAAATGAGGAACGAACATGGCGGGGCGGATACTATGGTGCCTTAGGTCGTATTTGATAGTCCGAAAAAATTTTAGGCGATAGGGGTCAGGAGGTCCCGGGACCACTCGGAAGGCGTGGGCTATAACACACAAAAATATGGGAATCGTGCGGAATTCTAGTTGTTTGGACGAAAAATGCAAAAAATGAGGAACATTAATGGTGGGGTTGTTACTATGGTTCCTTAGGTCGTATTTGATGGCCCGGACAATTTTTAGGCGATTGGGGTTCGGGGTTCCCGGGACCCATTTGAAGGCGTGGGCTAAAGCACACGAAAATATGGAAATCGCGCGGAATTCTAGTTTTTTGGCTGAAAAACGCAAAAGACTAGGAACGATCATGGTGAGGCGGTGACTATGGTTCCTTAGGTCGTATTTGATAGTCCGGAAAATCTTTAGGCGATCCGGCTCCGGAGGGCCCGACCCACTCGGAAGGCGTGGGCGATAGCACACAAAAATATGAGAATCGGGCGGAATTCTAGTTTTTTGGCCAAAAAATGCAAAAAATGAGGAACGATCATGGCGAGGCGGTGACTATGGTTCCTTAGGTCCTAATTGATGGCCCGAAAATTTTTTAGGCGATCCGAGTCCGGCGGCCCGGCCCACTCGGAAGGCGTGGGCAATAGCACACAAAAATATGATAATCGAGCGGAATTCTAGTTTTTTGGCCGAAAAACGCCATAAATGAGGAACGATCATGGCGGGGCGGTGACTATGGTTCCTTAGGTCGTATTTGATGGCCCGAAAAATTTTAGGCGATCGGGGTCCACGGCTCCCGGGACCACTCGGAAGGCGTAAGCTATAGCACACAAAAATATGCAAATCGCGCGGAGTTCTAGTTTTTTGGCCGAAAAAGGCAAAGCATTTGGAACGATCATGGTGGGGCAGTGACTATGGTACCTTAGGTCGTATTTAATAGTCCAGAAAAATTTTAGGCGATCGGGGTCCGCGGCTCCCCGGATCACTTGGAAGGCGTGGGTATAGCACACGAAAATATGGGAATCGTGCGTAATTCTAGTTTTTTGGCCGAAAAATGCAAAAAATGAGAAACGATGATGGCGGGGCGGTTACTCTGGCTCCTTAGGTCGTATTTGACGGCCCGAAATTTTTTTACGCGATGGGGGTCCGGGGGTCCCGGAACCACTGGGAAGGGTGGACAATAGCACACAAAAATATTGTAATCGGGCGGAATTATAGTTTTTTGGCCGAAAAATGCAACAAATGAGGAATGATCAGGGCAGGGCGGTGACTATGGTTCCTTAGGTCGTATTTGATAGTCCGGAAAAATTTTAGGCGATAGGGGTCCTGAGGTCCCGGGACCACTCGGAAGGTGTGGGCTATAACACACACAAATATTGGAATCGCGCGGAATTCTAGTTGTTTGGCCGAAAAACGCAAAAAATAAGGAACGATCATGGCTGGGCGGTGACTATAGTTCCTTAGGTCTTATTTGATAGTCCGGAAATGTTTTAGGCGATAGGTGTCCGGAGACCCGGGACCACTTGTAAGGCGTGTGTATAGCACACGAAAATATGGGAATCGGGCGAAATTCTAGTTGTTTGGCCGAAAAATGCAAAAATGAGAAACGATCATGACGGGGCGGATACTATGGTTCCTTAGGTCGTATTTGATAGTCCGGAAAAATTTTAGGCGATAGGGGTCCTGAGGTCCCGGGACCACTCGGAAGGTGTGGGCTATAACACACACAAATATGGGAATCGTGCGGAATTCTAGTTGTTTGGCCGAAAACGCAAAAAATAAGGAACGATCATGGCTGGGCGGTGACTATGGTTCCTTAGGACTTATTTGATAGTCCGGAAAAGTTTTAGGCGATAGGGGTCCGGAGACCCGGGACCACTTGTAAGGCGTGTGTATAGCACACGAAAATATGGGAATCGGGCGAAATTCTAGTTGTTTGGCCGAAAAATGCAAAAATGAGAAACGATCATGGCGGGGAGGATACTATGGTTCCTTAGGTCGTATTTGATAGTCCGGAAAAATTTTAGGCGATAGGGGTCAGGAGGTCCAGGGACCCCTCGGAAGGCGTGGGCTATAACACACAAAAATATGGGAATCGCGCGGAATTCTAGTTGTTTGGACGAAAAATGCAAAAAATGAGGAACGATAATGGTGGGGTGGTTACTATGGTTCCTTAGGTCGTATTTGATGGCCCGGACAATTTTTAGGCGATCGGGGTTCGGAGTTCCCGGGACCCCTTTGAAGGCGTGGGCTAAAGTACACGAAAATATGGAAATCGCGCGGAATTCTAGTTTTTTGGCTGAAAAATGCAAAAGACTAGGAACGATCATGGTGGGGCGGTGACTATGGTTCCTTAGGTCGTATGTAATAGTCCGGAAAATTTTTAGGCGATCCGTCTCCGGGCGGCCCGACCCACTCGGAAGGCGTGGGCGATAGCACACAAAAATATGAGAATCGGGCGGAATTCTAGTTTGTTGGCCAAAAAATGCAAAAAATGAGGAACGATCATGGCGAGGCAGTGACTATGGTTCCTTAGGTCCTAATTGATGGCCCGAAAATTTTTTAGGCGATCCGAGTCCGGCGGCCCGGCCCACTCGGAAGGCGTAGGCTATAACACACAAAAATATGGGAGTCGCGCGGAATTCTAGTTGTTTGGCCGAAAAACGCAAAAAATGAGGAACGATCATGGTGGGGTGGTTGCTATTGTTCCTTAGGTCGTATTTGATGGCCCGGAAAATTTTTAGGCGATCGGGGTTCGGGGTTCCCGGGACCCCTTGGAAGGCGTGGGCTAAAGCACACGAAAATATGGAAATCGCGCGGAATTCTAGTTTTTTGGCTGAAAAACGCAAAAGACTAGGAACGATCATGGCGGGGCAGTGACTATGGTTTCTTAGGTCATATTTGATAGTCCGGAAAATTTTTAGGCGATCCGGCTCCGGGGGGCCCGACCCACTCGGAAGGCGTGGGCGATAGCACACAAAAATATGGGAATTGGGGGGAATTCTAGTTTTTTGGCCAAAAAATGCAAAAAATGAGGAACGATCATGGCGAGGCGGTGACTATGGTTTATTAGGTCCTAATTGATGGCCCGAAAATTTTTTAGGCGATCCGAGTCCGGCGGCCCGGGCGACTCGGAAGGCGTGGGCAATAGCACACAAAAATATGGTAATCGAGCGGAATTCTAGTTTATTGGCCGAAAAACGCAATAAATGAGGAACGATCATGGCGGGGCGGTGACTATGGTTCCTTAGGTCGTATTTGATGGCCCGAAAATTTTTAGGCGATTGGGGTCCACGGCTCCCGGGACCACTCGAAAGGCGTAAGCTATAGCACACTAAAATATGCAAATCGCGCGGAGTTCTAGTTTTTTGGCCGAAAAATGCAAAGCATTTGGAACGATCATGGTGTGGCGGTGACTATGGTACCTTAGGTCGTATTTGATAGTCCGGAAAAAGTTTAGGCGATCGGGGTCCGCGGCTCCCCGGACCACTTGGAAGGCGTGGGTATTGCACACGAAAATATGGGAATCGGGCGTAATTCTAGTTTTTTGGCCGAAAAATGCAAAAAATGAGAAACGATGATGGCAGAGCGGTTACTATGGTTCCTTAGGTCGTATTTGACGGCCCGAAAAAATTTTAGGTGATCGGGGACCGGGGGTCCCGGAACCACTTGGAAGGGTGGGCAATAGCACACAAAAATATTGTAATCGGGCGGAATTCCAGTTTTTGGCCGAAAAACGCAACAAATGAGGAATGATCATGGCTGGGTGGTGACTATGGTTCCTTAGGTCGTATTTGATAGTCCGGAAAAATTTTAGGCGATAGGGGTCCGGAGTTCCCGGGTTCACTTGGAAGGCGTGGGCTATAGGACACGAAAATTTGGGAATCGCGCGAAATTCTAGTTTTTTGGCCGAAAAACGGAAAAAACTAGGAACGATCATGGTGGGGCGGTGACTATGGTTCCTTAGGTCGTATTTGATAGTCCGGAAAATTTTTAGGTGATCCGGCTCCGGGGGGCTCGACCCACTCGGAAGGCGTGGGCGATAGCACACAAAAATATGGGAATCGGGCGGAATTCTAGTTTTTTGGCCAAAAAATGCAAAAAATGAGGAACGATCATGGTGAGGCGGTGACTATGGTTCCTTAGGTCCTAATTGATGGCTTGAAAAATTTTTAAGCGATCCGAGCCTGGCGGCCTGGCCCACTCGGAAGGCGTGGGTATTAGCACACAAAAATATGGTAATCGAGCGGAATTCTAGTTTTTTGGCCGAAAAACGCAAAAAATGAGGAACGATCATGGCGGGGAGGATACTATGGTTCCTTAGGTCATATTTGATAGTCCGGAAAAATTTTAGGCGATAGGGGTCAGGAGGTCCTGGGACCACTCGGAAGGCGTGGGCTATAACACACAAAAATATGGGAATCGCGCGGAATTCTAGTCGTTTGGCCGAAAAACGCAAAAAATGAGGAACGATCATGGCGGGGTGGTTACTATTGTTCCTTAGGTCGTATTTGATGGCCCGAAAATTTTTTAGGCGATCGGGGTTCGGGGTTCCCGGGACCCCTTGGAAGGCGTGGGCTAAAGCACACGAAAATATGAAAATCGCGCAAAATTCTAGTTTTTTGGCTGAAAAATGCAAAAGACTAGGATCGATCATGGCGGGGCAGTGACTATGGTTCCTTAGGTCGTATTTGATAGTCCGGAAAATTTTTAGGCGATCCGGCTCCGGGGGGCCCGACCCACTCGGAAGGCGGTGACTATGGTTCCTTAGGTCTTAATTGATGGCCCGAAAAGTTTTTAGGCGATCTGAGACCGGCGGCCTGGCCCACTCGGAAGGCGTGGGCAATAGCACACAAAAATATGGTAATCGAGCGGAATTCTAGTTTTTTGGCCAAAAAACGCAATAAATGAGGAACGATCATGACGGGGCGGTGACTATGGTTCCTTAGGTCATATTTGATGGCCCGGAAAATTTTAGGCGATCGGGGTCCACTGTTACACCCCATATTTTCGTACGTGGAAGTACGCCATAAGTAAATTGATATAAGCTCGGATATGAGATTATTGTGAGACTATAAGTATTATGCTATTTCAAATAAGTGATGAGTAAATTCGTGAAGGTGAGAGGGTAAGCAAATCGAAGAAAATGAATTTCGTCAAAATTTGACATTTTGGGATAAAATACGACCCGAGCTATAATACCCGGTATTTATGGACTTGTACCGCACAAGGTACTACATGGCCATGATAGTAAGGTGTATAAGGTATGTGAAAAGTGAGTAGTATTTTAAGTAAGTAAAAAAATAATTCTTAATAAAACAAGCTTAGGATAAGACTTAACCCCCCTCCCAACGTGGCAAGCCCTCCTAAAATCTCTAATGACTATTCATGAAGATGGTAAGGTGTCATATCTTAAATGACACTAAGCTTGATATGTGGGGCCACCTAGAGTTAAGAATAACATCTCAAGAAAATCAAAATCATTCCCTACAATCTTACGAAAGAACTTAGCAAGCCTTCTTACAACAAAGATCAAAATCATTCCCTAGAATCTTAAGAAAGAATTCAACAAACCTTCTTACAACACTTCATAACAAGAACGCTAACACTTCCTACAATTCAAGTTCCTACATGAAACCAAATAATTCCAGTTACAATTCAAGACACTAACAGGCGCTAAACTCCATCCAAAACAAAGCTTCCAACGAAATTCTTGCAACCAAATTCTCCTACAAGGTTTCAACGAAATTCTTGCAACCAAACAATTCCAACGAGAATTGTTAGAATCGTAACAACGTAAAATTTTGCGGTTCTAAAGGAGTATGGTGCAATCTTTTCCAAGAATATTATACGTATTTTTTCGAACTCCAGGTATGTTAAGGCTAAGCCCTTCTTTCATTTTGGCATGATCTCGTAATTACACGAGTTTGATAACGAGGCATAAAGAAAAATTCATATCCCGAAATTTATGTATATTTTCCTAGTTTTGTAAGTTACAATATTATCTTTATTGGAACTTCCTATTCATTTGAGTATTTTCTTTTTCCAGTCAAGAGAGCAGAGAGTTTATATATACAGTATTACAGTATTTTCATTACCATCGAGCCATAATCGATGGGCAGGCCCCTATTGGGCAACCTCTCATCAGATGGTAAGTTATATACCGAGCCTACTGTGGCCGAGCGCCTATGAGCGAGCCCAGTTAGCCGAGATGCAGAGCCTAGTATGGCCGAGCGCCTATGAGCGAGCCTACTACGGCAGAGCAGTTATATATATACCGAGTCTTATAAGGCCGGATAACTATTTTACTTACTATATTGAGAGAGTTGAGTCAGTATCAGCAGGTAAGCATATCTTCAGATTATCATTGACTTCCAGTTGCTTTCAGTTATTATATTATCAGTTCAGTTTCAGCTTTCAGTATAGTGCCTTACATACTCGGTACATTATTTCGTACTGACGTCCCTTTTTTGGGGGCACTGTATTTCATGCGTGCAGGTTCAGACAGACAGACGGGTATACCTCTGTTGCCCGAGTTCAGCTTGATCGATAAGCTCCATGCCTTTCGGAGTTGCCGGGTCTAGAGCTTTATGTACATATAGTGTATAAATGTATATATGTTATGAGTAGGTTGGGAAGCTGTTCTGATCACAGTATATCTACCAGTAGAGGCTTGTAGACATATCCTGTCAGTTAGTGCAGCATGTTAGGCTTGTAGGCCTTGTATGTATATTTGGTTGGTTTGTCAGCTGTAGTAATTATGACGATCTTGTCGGCCCAGTTTTATATTTATATTTATTCAGCATTCGCAGTTGTCTTGCAATGTGGCCCATGGCCAAAGTATGACATCATATGTTCAGAGTCCCTTAGTCGCAAGTTGGTACGCAAGGATAGGTGAGGCACCGAGTGCCGGTCTCGCCCCCTGGTTCGGGGCGTGACATCCACGGCTCCCGGGACCACTCCGAAAGCGTAAGCTATATAGCACACTAAAATATGCAAATCGCGCGGAGTTCTAGTTTTTTGGCCGAAAAATACAAAGCATTTGGAACGATCATGGTGGGGCGGTGACTATGGTACCTTAAGTCGTATTTGATAGTCCGGAAAATTTTTAGGCGATCGGGGTCCGCGGCTCCCCGGACCACTTGGAAGGCGTGGGTATAGCACACGAAAATATGGGAATCGGGCGTAATTCTAGTTTTTTGGCCGAAAAATGCAAAAAATGAGAAACGATGATGGCGGGGCGGTTACTATGGTTCCTTAGGTCGTATTTGACGGCCCGGAAAAATTTTAGGCGATCGGGGTCCGGGGGTCCCGGAACCACTTGGAAGGGTGGGCAATAACACACAAAAACATTGTAATCGGGCGGAATTCTAGTTTTTGGCCGAAAAACGCAACAAATGAGGAATGATCTTGACAGGGAGGTGACTATGGTTCCTTAGGTCTTATTTGATAATCCGGAAAAATATTAGGCGATAGGGGTCCGGAGGTCCCGGGACCACTCGGAAGGTGTGGGCTATAACACACATTAATATGGGAATCGCGCGGAATTCTAGTTGTTTGCCGAAAAATGCAAAAAATAAGGAACGATCATGGCGTGGCGGATACTATGGTTCCTTAGGTCGTATTTGATTGCCTGGAAAAATTTTAGGCGATCGGGGTCCGCGGATCTTGGGACCACTCGGAATGCGTGGGCAATAGCACACGAAAATATGGGAATCAGGCGAAATTCTAGGTATTTTTCAGTAACATGCAAAAAATGTGGAAAGATCTTGACAGGGCGGTGACTATGGTACCTTAGGTCTTATTTGATAGTCCGGAAAAATATTAGACGATAGGGGTCCGGAGGTCCCGGGACCACTCGGAAGGCGTGGGCTATAACACACAAAAATATGGGAATCGCGCGGAATTCTAGTTGTTTGGCCGAAAAATGCAAAAAATGAGGAACGATCATGGCGGGGCAGATACTATGGTTCCTTAGGTCGCATTTGATAGTCCGGAAAAATTTTAGGCGATAGGGGTCAGGAGGTCCAGGGACCACTCGGAAGGCGTGGGCTATAACACACAAAAATATGGGAATCGCGCGGAATTCTAGTTGTTTGGCCGAAAAACGCAAAAAATGAGGAACGATCATGGCGGGGAGGTTACTATAGTTCCTTAGGTCGTATTTGATGGCCCGGAAAATTTTTAGGCGATCGGGGTTCGGGGTTCCCGGGACCCTTTGGAAGGCGTTGGCTAAAGCACACGAAAATATGAAAATCGCGCAAAATTCTAGTTTTTTGGCTGAAAAACGCAAAAGACTAGGAACGATCATGGCGGGGCGGTGACTATGGTTCCTTAGGTCGTATTTGATAGTCCGAAAAATTTTTAGGCGATAGGGGTCCGGAGTTCCCGGGTTCACTTGGAAGGCGTGGGCTATAGGACACGAAAATATGGGAATCGCGCGGAATTCTAGTTTTTTGGCCGAAAAACAGAAAAAACTAGGAACGATCATGGCTGGGCGGTGACTATGGTTCCTTAGGTCTTATTTGATAGTCCGGAAAAATTTTAGGCGATAGGGGTCCGGAGACCCGGGACCACTCGGAAGGCGTGGGCTATATAACACACAAAAATATGGGATCGCGCGGAATTCTAGTTGTTTGGCCAAAAAACAGAAAAAATGAGGAACGATCATGGCGGGGCGGATACTATGGTTCCTTAGGTCGTATTTGATAGTCCGAAAAAATTTTAGGCGATAGGGGTCCGGAGGTCCCGGGACCACTCGGAAGGTGTGGGCTATAACACACAAAAATATGGGAATCGCGCGGAATTCTAGTTGTTTGCCGAAAAATGCAAAAAATAAGGAACGATCATGGCGTGGCGGATACTATGGTTCCTTAGGTCGTATTTGATTGCCCGGAAAAATTTTAGGTGATCGGGGTCCGCGGCTCTTGGGACCACTCGGAAGGCGTGGGTAATAGCACACGAAAATATGGGAATCGGGCGAAATTCTAGGTCTTTTGCAGTAACATGCAAAAAATGTGGAAAGATCTTGACAGGGCGGTGACTATGGTTCCTTAGGTCTTATTTGATAGTCCGAAAAAATATTAGACGATAGGGGTCTGGAGGTCCCGGGACCACTCGGAAGACGTGGGCTATAACACACAAAAATATGGGAATCGCGCGGAATTCTAGTTGTTTGGCCGAAAAATGCAAAAAATGAGGAACGATCATGGCGGGGCGGATACTATGGTTCCTTAGGTCGTATTTGATAGTTCGGAAAAATTTTAGGCGATAGGGGTCAGGAGGTCCAGGGACCACTCGGAAGGCGTGGGCTATAACACAGAAAAATATGGGATCGCGCGGAATTCTAGTTATTTGGCCGAAAAACGCAAAAAATGAGGAACGATCATGGTGGGGTGGTTACTTTGGTTCCTTAGGTCGTATTTGATGGCTCGAAATATTTTTAGGCGATCGGGGTTCGGGGTTCCCGGGACCCCTTGGAAGGCGTGGGCTAAAGCACATGAAAATATGGAAATAGCGCGAAATTCTAGTTTGTTGGCTGAAAAACGCAAAAGACTAGGAACGATCATGGCGGGGCGGTGACTATGGTTCCTTAGGTCGTATTTGAAAGTCCGAAAAATTTTTAGGCGATAGGGGTCCGGAGTTCCCGGGTTCACTTGGAAGGCGTGGGCTATAGGACACGAAAATATGGGAATCGCGCGGAATTCTAGTTTTTTGGCCGAAAAACAGAAAAAACTAGGAACGATCATGGCTGGGCGGTGACTATGGTTCCTTAGGTCTTATTTGATAGTCCGGAAAAATTTTAGGCGATAGGGGTCCGGAGACCCGGGACCACTCGGAAGGCGTGGGCTATATAACACACAAAAATATGGGATCGCGCGGAATTCTAGTTATTTGGCCATAAAACACAAAAAATGAGGAACGATCATGGCGGGGCGGATACTATGGTTCCTTAGGTCGTATTTGATAGTCCGAAAAATTTTTAGGCGATAGGGGTCCGGAGGTCCCGGGACCACTCGGAAGGTGTGGGCTATAACACACAAAAATATGGGAATCGCGCGGAATTCTAGTTGTTTGCCGAAAAATGCAATAAATAAGGAACGATCATGGCGTGGCGGATACTATGGTTCCTTAGGTCGTATTTGATTGCCCGGAAAATTTTTAGGTGATCGGGGTCCGCGGCTCTTGGGACCACTCGGAAGGCGTGGGTAATAGCACACGAAAATATGGGAATCGGGCGAAATTCTAGGCCTTTTGCAGTAACATGCAAAAAATGTGGAAAGATCTTGACAGGGCGGTGACTATGGTTCCTTAGGTCTTATTTGATAGTCCGAAAAAATATTAGACGATAGGGGTCTGGAGGTCCCGGGACCACTCGGAAGACGTGGGCTATAACACACAAAAATATGGGAATCGCGCAGAATTCTAGTTGTTTGGCCGAAAAATGCAAAAAATGAGGAACGATCATGGCGGGGCGGATACTATGGTTCCTTAGGTCGTATTTGATAGTTCGGAAAAATTTTAGGCGATAGGGGTCAGGAGGTCCAGGGACCACTCGGAAGGCGTGGGCTATAACACACAAAAATATGAGAATCGCGCGGAATTCTAGTTGTTTGGCCGAAAAACGCAAAAAATGAGGAACGATCATGGCGGGGTGGTTACTTTGGTTCCTTAGGTCGTATTTGATGGCTCGAAAAATTTTTAGGCGATCGGGGTTCGGGGTTCCCGGGACCCCTTGGAAGGCGTGGGCTAAAGCACATGAAAATATGGAAATAGCGCGAAATTCTAGTTTTTTGGCTGAAAAACGCAAAAGACTAGGAACGATCATGGCGGGGCGGTGACTATGGTTTCTTAGGTCGTATTTGATAGTCCAGAAAATTTTTAGGCGATCCGAGACCGGCGGTCCGGTCCCACTCGGAAGGCGTGGGCAATAGCACACAAAAATATGGTAATCGAGCGGAATTCTAGTTTTTTGGCCGAAAAATGCAAAGCATTTGGAACGATCATGGTGGAGTGGTGACTATGGTACCTTAGGTCATATTTGATAGTCCGGAAAAATTTTAGGCGATCGGGGTCCGCGGCTCCCCGGACCACTTGGAAGGCGTGGGTATAGCACATGAAAATATGGGAATCGGGCGTAATTCTAGTTTTTAGGCCGCAAAATGCAAAAAATGAGAAATGATGATGGCTGGGCGGTTACTATGGTTCCTTAGGTCGTATTTGACGGCCCGAAAAAATTTTACGCGATCGGGGTCCGGGGGTCCCGGAACCACTTGGAAGGGTGGGCAATAGCACACAAAAATATTGTAATCGGGCGGAATTCTAGTTTTTTGGCCGAAAAATGCAACAAATGAGGAATGATCATGGCTGGGCGGTGACTATGGTTCCTTAGGTCGTATTTGATAGTCCTGAAAAATTTTAGGCGATAGGGGTCCGGAGTTCTCGGGTTCACTTGGAAGGCGTGGGCTATAGAACACGAAAATATGGGAATCACGCGGAATTCTAGTTTTTTGGCCGAAAAACAGAAAACACTAGGAACGATCATGGCTGGGCGGTGACTATGGTTCCTTAGGTCTTATTTGGTAGTCCAGAAAAAATTTAGGCGATAGGGGTCCGGAGACCCGGGACCACTCGGAAGGCGTGGGCTATAACACAGAAAAATATGGGATCGCGCGGAATTCTAGTTGTTTGGCCGAAATACACAAAAAATGAGGAACGATCATGCCGGGGCGGATAATATGGTTCCTTAGGTCGTATTTGATAGTCCGGAAAAATTTTAGGCGATAGGGGTCCGGAGGTCCCGGGACCACTCGGAAGGTGTGGGCTATAATACACAAAAATATGGCAATCGCGCAGAATTCTAATTGTTTGGCCGAAAAACGCAAAAATTAAGGAACGATCAAGGCGAGCTGGTTACTATAGTTACTTAGGTCGTATTTGACGGCCCGGAAATATTTTAAGCGATCGGGGTCAGTGGGTCCCGAAACCACTTCGAAGGGTGGGCAATAGCACACAAAAATATTGTAATCGGGCGGAATTCTAGTTTTTTGGCCGAAACACGCAACAAATGAGGAATGATCATGGCTGGGCGGTGACTATGGTTCCTTAGGTCGTATTTGATAGTCCGGAAAATTTTTAGGCGATAGGGGTCCGGAGTTCCCTGGTTCACTTGGAAGGCGTGGGCTATAGGACACGAAAATATGGGAATCGCGCGGAATTCTAGTTTTTTGGCCGAAAAACAGAAAAAACTAGGAACGATCATGGCTGGGCGGTGACTATGGTTCCTTAGGTCTTATTTGATAGTCCGGAAAAATTTTAGGCGATAGGGGTCCGGAGACCCAGGACCACTCGGAAGGCGTGGGCTATATAACACACAAAAATATGGGATCGCGCGGAATTCTAGTTGCTTGGCCGAAAAATGCAAAAAATGAGAAACGATCATGGCGAGCTGGTTACTATAGTTCCTTAGGTCGTATTTGACGGCCCAGAAAAATTTTAGGCGATCGGGGTCAGTGGGTCCCGAAACCACTTCGAAGGGTGGGCAATAGCACACAAAAATATTGTAATCAGGCGGAATTCTAGTTTTTTGGCCGAAACACACAACAAATGAGGAATGATCATGGCTGGGCGGTGACTATGGTTCCTTAGGTCGTATTTGATAGTCCGGAAAAATTTTAGGCGATAGGGGTCCGGAGTTCCCGGGTTCACTTGGAAGGCGTGGGCTATAGAACACGAAAATATGGGAATCGCGCGGAATTCTAGTTTTTTGGCCGAAAAACAAAAAACACTAGGAACGGTCATGGCTGGGCGGTGACTATGGTTCCTTAGGTCTTATTTTGTAGTCCAGAAAAAATTTAGGCGATAGGGGTCCGGAGACCCGGGACCACTTGGAAGGCATGGGCTATAACACACAAAAATATGGGATCGCGCGGAATTCTAGTTGTTTGGCCGAAAAACACAAAAAATGAGGAACGATCATGCCGGGGCGGATAATATGGTTCCTTAGGTCGTATTTGATTGTCCAGAAAAATTTTAGGCGATAGGGGTCCGGAGGTCCCGGGACCACTCGGAAGGTGTGGGCTATAATACACAAAAATATGGGAATCGCGCGGAATTCTAGTTGTTTGGCCGAAAAATGCAAAAAATAAGGAACGATCATGCCGGGGCGGATAATATGGTTCCTTAGGTCGTATTTGATAGTCCGGAAAAATTTTAGGCGATAGGGGTCCGGAGGTCCCGGGACCACTCGGAAGGTGTGGGCTATAATACACAAAAATATGGCAATCGCGCAGAATTCTAATTGTTTGGCCGAAAAACGCAAAAATTAAGGAACGATCAAGGCGAGCTGGTTACTATAGTTACTTAGGTCGTATTTGACGGCCCGGAAATATTTTAAGTGATCGGGGTCAGTGGGTCCCGAAACCACTTCGAAGGGTGGGCAATAGCACACAAAAATATTGTAATCGGGCGGAATTCTAGTTTTTTGGCCGAAACACGCAACAAATGAGGAATGATCATGGCTGGGTGGTGACTATGGTTCCTTAGGTCGTATTTGATAGTCCGGAAAATTTTTAGGCGATAGGGGTCCGGAGTTCCCTGGTTCACTTGGAAGGCGTGGGCTATAGGACACGAAAATATGGGAATCGCGCGGAATTCTAGTTTTTTGGCCGAAAAACAGAAAAAACTAGGAACGATCATGGCTGGGCGGTGACTATGGTTCCTTAGGTCTTATTTGATAGTCCGGAAAAATTTTAGGCGATAGGGGTCCGGAGACCCAGGACCACTCGGAAGGCGTGGGCTATATAACACACAAAAATATGGGATCGCGCAGAATTCTAATTGTCTGGCCGAAAAATGCAAAAAATAAGGAACGATCAAGGCGAGCTGGTTACTATAGTTCCTTAGGTCGTATTTGACGGCCCGGAAAAATTTTAGGCGATTGGGGTCAGTGGGTCCCGAAACCACTTCGAAGGGTGGGCAATAGCACACAAAAATATTGTAATCGGGCGGAATTCTAGTTTTTTGGCCGAAACACACAACAAATGAGGAATGATCATGGCTGGGTGGTGACTATGGTTCCTTAGGTCGTATTTGATAGTCCGGAAAATTTTTAGGCGATAGGGGTCCGGAGTTCCCGGGTTCACTTGGAAGGCGTGGGCTATAGGACACGAAAATATGGGAATCGCGCGGAATTCTAGTTTTTTGGCCGAAAAACAGAAAAAACTAGGAACGATCATGGCTGGGCGGTGACTATGGTTCCTTAGGTTTTATTTGATAGTCCGGAAAAATTTTAGGCGATCGGGGTCCGGAGACCCGGGACCACTCGGAAGGCGTGGGCTATATAACACACAAAAATATGGGATCGCGCGGAATTCTAATTACTTGGCCGAAAAATGCAAAAAATGAGAAACGATCATGGCGAGCTGGTTACTATAGTTCCTTAGGTCATATTTGACGGCCCAGAAAAATTTTAGGCGATCGGGGTCAGTGGGTCCCGAAACCACTTCGAAGGATGGGCAATAGCACACAAAAATATTGTAATCGGGCGGAATTCTAGTTTTTTGGCCGAAACACGCAACAAATGAGGAATGATCATGGCTGGGCGGTGACTATGGTTCCTTAGGTCGTATTTGATAGTCCGGAAAAATTTTAGGCGATAGGGGTCCGGAGTTCCCGGGTTCACTTGGAAGGCGTGGGCTATAGGACACGAAAATATGGGAATCGCGCGGAATTCTAGTTTTTTGGCCGAAAAACAGAAAAAACTAGGAACGATCATGGCTGGGCGGTGACTATGGTTCTTTAGGTCTTATTTGATAGTCCGGAAAAATTTTAGGCGATAGGGGTCCGGAGACCCGAGACCACTCGGAAGGCGTGGGCTATATAACACCCAAAAATATGGGATCGCGCGGAATTATAGTTGCTTGGCCGAAAAACACAAAAAATGAGGAACGATCATGGCGGGGCGGATACTATGGTTCCTTAGGTCGTATTTGATAGTCCGGAAAAATTTTAGGCGATAGGGGTCCGGAGGTCCCGGGATTACTCGAAAGGTGTGGGCTATAACACACAAAAATATGGGAATCGCGCGGAATTCTAGTTGTTTGGCCGAAAAATGCAAAAAATAAGGAATGATCATGGCGTGGTGGATACTATGGTTCCTTAGGTCGTATTTGATTGCCCGGAAAAATTTTAGGCGATCGGGGTCCGCGGCTCTTGGGACCACTCGGAATGCGTGGGTATAGCACACGAAAATATTGGAATCGGGCGAAATTCTAGATCTTTTTCAGTAACATGCAAATAATTTGGAAAGATCTTGGAAGGGCGGTGACAATGGTTCCTTTGGTCTTATTTGATAATCCGGAAAAATATTAGGCGATAGGGGTCCAGAGGTCCCGGGACCACTCGGAAGGCGTGGGATATAACACACAAAAATATGGGAATCGCGCGGAATTCTAGTTGTTTTGCCGAAAAACGCAAAAAATGAGGAACAATCATGGCGGGGCGGATACTATGGTTCCTTAGGTCGTATTTGATAGTCCGGAAAATTTTTAGGCGATCGGGGTCCGGAGACCCGGGACCACTCGGAAGGCGTGGGCTATATAACACACAAAAATATGGGATCGCGCGGAATTCTAGTTGCTTGGCCGAAAAATGCAAAAAATGAGAAACGATCATGGCGAGCTGGTTACTATAGTTCCTTAGGTCGTATTTGACGGCCCAGAAAAATTTTAGGCGATCGGGGTCAGCGGGTCCCGAAACCTCTTCGAAGGGTGGGCAATAGCACACAAAAATATTGTAATCGGGCGGAATTCTAGTTTTTTGGCTGAAACATGCAACAAATGAGGAATGATCATGGCTGGGCGGTGACTATGGTTCCTTAGGTCGTATTTGATAGTCCGGAAAAATTTTAGGCGATAGGGGTCCGTAGTTCCCGGGTTCACTTGGAAGGCGTATAGGACACGAAAATATGGGAATCGCGCGGAATTCTAGTTTTTTGGCCGAAAAACAGAAAAAACTAGGAACGATCATGGCTGGGCGGTGACTATGGTTCCTTTGGTCTTATTTGATAGTCCGGAAAAATTTTAGGCGATAGGGGTCCGGAGATCCGGGACCACTCGGAAGGCGTGGGCTATATAACACACAAAAATATGGGATCGCGCGGAACGATAGTTGCTTGGCCGAAAAACACAAAAAATGAGGAACGATCATGGCGGGGCGGATACTATGGTTCCTTAGGTCGTATTTGATAATGCGGAAAAATTTTAGGCGATAGGGGTCCGGAGGTCCCGGGACCACTCGAAAGGTGTGAGCCATAACACACAAAAATATGGGAATCGCGCGGAATTCAACTTGTTTGGCCAAAAAATGCAAAAAATATGGAACGATCATGGCAGGGCGGATACTATAGTTCTTTAGGTCGTATTTGATTGCCCGGAAAAATTTTAGGCGATCGGGGTCCGCGGCTCTTGGGACCACTCGGAATGCGTGGGTATAGCACACGAAAAAATGGGAATCGGGCGAAATTCTAGGTCTTTTTCAGTAACATGCAAAAAATTTGGAAAGATCTTGGCAGGGTGGTGACTATGGTTCCTTTGGTCTTATTTGATAGTCCGGAAACATATTAGGCGATAGGGGTCCAGAGGTCCCGGGACCACTCGGAAGGCGTGGGATATAACACACAAAAATATGGGAATCGCGCGGAATTCTAGTTGTTTGGCCGAAAAACGCTAAAAATGAGGAACAATCATGGCGGGGCGGATACTATGGTTCCTTAGGTCGTATTTGATAGTCCGGAAAAATTTTAGGCGATAGGGGTCAGGAGGTCCCAGGACCACTCGGAAGGCGTGGGCTAACACACAAAAATATGGGAATCGCGCGGAATTCTAGTTGTTTGGCCGTAAAATGCAAAAAATAAGGAACGATCAAGGCGAGCTGGTTACTATAGTTCCTTAGGTCGTATTTGACAGCCCGGAAATATTTTAGGCGATCGGGGTCAGTGGGTCCCGAAACCCCTTGGAAAACGTGGGCTAAAGCACACGAAAATATGGAAATCGCGCGAAATTCTAGTTTTTTGGCTGAAAAATGCAAAAGACTAGGAACGATCATGGCGGGGCTGTGACTATGGTTCCTTAGGTGGTATTTGATAGTCCGAAAAATTTTTAGGCGATCCGGCTCCGCGGGGCCCGACCCACTTGGAAGACGTGGGCGATAGCACACAAAAATATGGGAATCGGGCGGAATTCTAGTTTTTTGGCCAAAAAATGCAAAAAATGAGGAACGATCATGGCGAGGCGGTGACTATGGTTCCTTAGGTATTAATTGATGGCCCAAATTTTTTTTAGGCGATCCGAGACGGGCAGCCCGGCCCACTTGGAAGGCGTCGGCAATAGCACACAAAAATATGGTAATCGAGCGGAATTCTAGTTTTTCGGCCGAAAAACGCAATAAATGAGGAACGATCATGGCGGGGCGGTGACTATGGTTCCTTAGGTCATATTTGATGGCCCGGAAAATTTTAGGCGATCGGGGTCCACGGCTCCCGAGACCACTCAGAAGGCGTAAGCTATAGCACACTAAAATATGCAAATCGCGCGGAGTTCTAGTTTTTTGGCCGAAAAATGCAAAGCATTTGGAACGATCATGGTGGGGCGGTGACTATGGTACCTTAGGTCATATTTGATAGTCCGGAAAAATTTTAGACGATCGGGGTCCGCGGCTCCCCGGACCACTTGGAAGGCGTGGGTATAGCACATGAAAATATGGGAATCGGGCGTAATTCTAGTTTTTTGGCCGAAAACTGCAAAATTGAGAAACGATGATGGCGGGGCGGTTACTATGGTTCCTTAGGTCGTATTTGACGGCCCGGAAAAATTTTAAGCGATCGGGGTCCGGGGATGCCGGAACCACTTGGAAGGGTGGGCAATAGCACACAAAAATATTGTAATCGGGCGGAATTCTAGTTGTTTGGCCGAAAAACGCAACAAATGAGGAATGATCATGGCTGGGCGGTGACAATGGTTCCTTAGGTCATATTTGATAGTCCAAAAAAATTTTAGGCGATAGGGGTCCGTAGTTCCCGGGTTCACTTGGAAGGCGCATAGGACACGAAAAGATGGGAATCGCGTGGAATTCTAGTTTTTTGGCCGAAAAACAGAAAAAACTAGGAACGATCAAGGCTGGGCGGTGACTATGGTTCCTTAGGTCATATTTGATTGTCCGGAAAAATTTTAGGCGATAGGGGTCCGGAGACCCGGGACCACTCGGAAGGCGTGGGCTATAACACACAAAAATATGGGATCGCGCGGAATTCTAGTTGTTTGGCCGAAAAACAAAAAACATGAGGAACGATCATGGCAGGGCGGATACTATGGTCCCTTAGGTCGTATTTGATAGTCTAGAAAAATTTTAGGCGATAGGGGTCCGGAGGTCCCGGGACCACTCGGAAGGTGTGAGCCATAAAACACAAAAATATGGGAATCGCGCGGAATTCAACTTGTTTGGCCAAAAAATGCAAAAAATAAGGAACGATCATGGCAGGGCGGATACTATAGTTCCTTAGGTCGTATTTGATTGCCCGGAAAAATTTTAGGCGATCGGGGTCCGCGGCTCTTGGGACCACTCGGAATGCGTGGGTATAGCACACGAAAAAATGGGAATCGGGCGAAATTCTAGGTCTTTTTCAGTAACATGCAAAAAATGTGGAAAGATCTTGGCAGGGCGGTGACTATGGTTTCTTTGGTCTTATTTGATAGTCCGGAAAAATATTAGGCGATAGGGGTCCGGAGGTCCCGGGACCACTCGGAAGGCGTGGGATATAACACACAAAAATATAGGAATCGCGCGGAATTCTAGTTGTTTGGCCGAAAAACGCAAAAAATGAGGAACGAACATGGCGAGTCGGATACTATGGTTCCTTAGGTCGTATTTGATAGTCCGGAAAAATTTTAGGCGATAGGGGTCAGGAGGTCCCGGGACCACTCGGAAGGCGTGGGCTATAACACACAAAAATATGGGAATCGCGCGGAATTCTAGTTGTCTGGCCGAAAATCGCAAAAAATGAGGAACGATCATGGCGGGGTGTTTACTATTGTTCCTTAGGTCGTATTTGATGGCCCGGAAAAATTTTAGGCGATCGGGGTTCGGGGTTCCCGGGACCCCTTGGAAGACGTGGGCTAAAGCACACGAAAATATGGAAATCGTGCGAAATTCTAGTTTTTTGGCTGAAAAACGCAAAAGACTAGGAACGATCATGGCGGGGCGGTGACTATGGTTCCTTAGGTGGTATTTGATAGTCCGGAAAATTTTTAGGCGATCCGGCTCCGGGGGCCTGACCCACTCGGAAGGCGTGGGCGATAGCACACAAAAATATGGGAATCGGGCGGAATTCTAGTTTTTTGGCCAAAAAATGCAAAAAATGAGGAACGATCATGGCGAGGCGGTGACTATGGTTCCTTAGGTCTTAATTGATGGCTCGAAAATATTTTACGCGATCCGAGACCGGCGGCCCGGCCCACTCGGAAGGCGTGGGCAATAGCACACAAAAATATGGTAATCGAGCGAAATTCTAGTTTTTCGGCCGAAAAATGCAATAAATGAGGAACGATCATGACGGGGCGGTGACTATGGTTCCTTAGGTCATATTTGATGGCCCGGAAAATTTTAGGCGATCGGGGTCCACGGCTCCCGGGACCACTCGGAAGGCGTAAGCTATAGCACACTAAAATATGCAAATCGCGCGGAGTTCTAGTTTTTTGGCCGAAAAATGCAAAGCATTTGGAACGATCATGGTGGGGCGGTGACTATGGTACCTTAGGTCGTATTTGATAGTCTAGAAAAATTTTAGGCCATCGGGGTCCGCGGCTCCCCGGACCACTTGGAAGGCGTGGGTATAGCACACGAAAATATGGGAATCGAGCGTAATTCTAGTTTTTTGGCCGAAAAATGCAAAAAATGAGAAACGATGATGGCGGGGTGGTAACTTTGGTTCCTTAGGCCGTATTTTATGGCTCGGAAATATTTTAAGCGATCGGGGTCCGGGGGTCCCGGAACCACTTGGAAAGGTGGGCAATAGCACACAAAAATATTGTAATCGGGCGGAATTCTAGTTGTTTGGCCGAAAAACGCAACAAATGAGGAATGATCATGGCTGGGCGGTGACTATGGTTCCTTAGGTCGTATTTGATAGTCCGGAAAAATTTTAGGCGATAGGGGACCGGAGTTCCCGGGTTCACTTGGAAGGCGTGGGCTATAGGACATGAAAATATGGGAATCGCGCGGAATTCTAGTTTTTTGGCCGAAAAACAGAAAAAACTAGGAACGATCATGGCTGGGCGGTGACTATGGTTCCTTAGGTCTTATTTGATAGTCCGGAAAAATTTTAGGCGATAGGGGTCCGGAGACCCGGGACCACTCGGAAGGCGTGGGCTATAACACACAAAATTATGGGATCCAGTGGAATTCTAGTTGTTTGGCCGAAAAATACAAAAAATGAGGAACGATCATGGCGGGGCGGATAATATAGTTCCTTAGGTCGTATTTGATTGCCCGGAAATATTTTAGGCGATCGGGGTCCGCGGCTCTTGGGACCACTCGGAATGCGTGGGTATAGCACACGAAAGTATGGGAATCGGGCGAAATTCTAGGTCTTTTTCAGTAACATGCAAAAAATGTGGAAAGATCTTGATAAGGCGGTGCCTATGGTTCCTTTGGTCTTATTTGATAGTCTGGAAAAATATTAGGCGATAGGGGTCTGGAGGTCCCGGGACCACTCAGAAGCCGTGGGCTATAACACACAAAAATATGGGAATCGCGCAGAATTCTAGTTGTTTGGCCGAAAAACGCAACAAATGAGGAACGATCATGGCGGGGAGGATACTATGGTTGCTTAGGTCATATTTGATAGTCCGAAAAAATTTTAGGCGATCGGGGTCAGGAGGTCCCGGGACCACTCGGAAGGCGTGGGCTATAACACACAAAAATATGGGAATCACGCGGAATTCTAGTTGTTTGGCCGAAAAACACAAATAATGAGGAACGATCATGGCGGGGTGGTTACTATGGTTCCTTAGGTCGTATTTGATGGCCCGGAAATTTTTTAGGCGATCGGGGTTCAGGGTTCCAGGGACCCCTTGGAAGGCGTGGGCTAAAGCACACGAAAATATGGAAATCGCACGAAATTCTAGTTTTTTGGCTGAAAAACACAAAAGACTAGGATCGATCATGGCGGGGCGGTGACTATGGTTCCTTAGGTCGGATTTCATAGTCCGGAAATTTTTTAGGCGACCCGGCTCCGGGGGGCCCGACCCACTCGGAAGGCGTGGGCGATAGCACACAAAAATATGGGAATCTGGCGGAATTCTAGTTTTTTTGCCACAAAATGAAAAAAATGAGGAACAATCATGGCGAGGCGGTGACTATGGTTCCTTAGGTCTTAATTGATGGGCCGAATATTTTTTAGGCGATCCGAGACCGGCGGCCCAGCCCACTCGGAAGGCATGGGTAATAGCACACAAAAATATGGTAATCGAGCAGAATACTAGTTTTTTGGCCGAAAAATGCAATAAATGAGGAACGATCATGGCAGGGCGGTGACTATGGTTCCTTAGGTCATATTTGATGGCCCAGAAAATTTTAGGCGATCGGGGTCCACGGCTCCCGGGACCACTCGGAAGGCGTAAGCTATAGCACACTAAAATATGAAAATCGCGCGGAGTTCTAGTTGTTTGACAGAAAAATGCAAAGCATTTGGAACGATCATGGTGGGGCGGTGACTATGGTACCTTAGGTCGTATTTGATAGTCCGGAAAAATTTTAGGCGATCGGGGTCCGCGGCTCCCCGGACCACTTGGTAGGCGTGGGTATAGCACACGAAAATATGGGAATCGGGCGTAATTCTAGTTTTTTGGCCGAAAAATGCAAAAAATGAGAAACGATGATGGCGGGGCGCTTACTATGGTTCCTTAGGTCGTATTTGACGGCCCGGAAAATTTTAGGCGATCGGGGTCCGGGGGTCCCGGAACCACTTGGAAGGGTGGGCAATAGCACATAAAAAGATTGTAATCGGGCGGAATTCTAGTTTTTTGGCCGAAAAACGCAACAAATGAGGAATGATCATGGCTGGGCGGTGAATATGGTTTCGTAGGTCGTATTTGATAATCCGGAAAAATTTTAGGCGATAGGGGTCCGGAGTTCCTAGGTTCACTTGGAAGGCGTGGGCTATAGGACACGAAAATATGGGAATCGCGCGGAATTCTAGTTTTTTGGCCGAAAAACAGAAAAAACTCGGAATGATCATGGCTGGGCAGTGACTATGGTTCCTTAGGTCGTATTTGATAGTTCGGAAAAATTTTAGGCGATAGGGGTCCGGAGTTCCCGTGTTTACTTGGAAGGCGTGGGCTATAGGACACGAAAATATGGGAATCGCACGGAATTCTAGTTTTTTGGCCGAAAAACGGAAAAAACTAGGAAATATCATGGCTGGGCGGTGACTATGGTTCCTTAGGTCGTATTTGATAGTCCGGAAAAATTTTAGGCGATAGGGGTCCGCAGATCTCGGGACCACTCGGAAGGCGTGGGCTATAACACACAAAAATATGGGAATCGCGCGAAATTCTAGTTGTTTGGACGAAAAACGCAAAAAATGAGGAACGATCATGGCGGGGTGGTTACTATGGTTCCTTAGGTCGTATTTGATGGTCCGGAAAATTTTTAGGCGATCGGGGTTCGAGGTTCCCGTGACCCCTTGGAAGGCACGGGCTAAAGCACACGAAAATATGGAAATCGCGCAGAATTCTAATTTGTTGGCTGAAAAACGCAAAAGACTAGGAACGATCATGGCGGGGTGGTAACTATGGTTCCTTAGGTCGTATTTGATAGTCCGAAAATTTTTTAGCGATCCGGCTCCTGGGGGCTGACCCAATCGGAAGGCGTGGGCGATAGCACACAAAAATATGGGAATCGGGTGGAATTCTAGTTTTTTGGCCAAAAAATGAAAAAAATGAGGAACGATCATGGCGAGGTGGTGACTATGGTTCCTTAGGTCCTAATTGATGGCCCGAAAATTTTTAGGCGATCCGAGTCCGGCGGCCCGGCCCACTCGGAAGGCGTGGGCAATAGCACACAAAAATATGGTAATCGAGTGGAATTCTAGTTTTTTGGCCGAAAAATCCAATAAATGAGGAAAGATCATGGCGGGGCGGTGACTATGGTTTCTTAGGTCGTATTTGATGGGCCGAAAATTTTTAGGCGATCGGGGTCCACGGCTCCCGGGACCACTCGGAAGGCGTAAGCTATAGCACAGTAAAATATGCAAATCGCTCGGAGTTCTAGTTTTTTGGCCGAAAAATGCAAAGCATTTGGAACGATCATGGTGGGGCGGTGACTATGGTACCTTAGGTCGTATTTGATAGTCCAAAATATTTTTAGGCGATCGGGGTCCGCGGCTCCTCGGACCACTTGGAAGGCGTGGGTATAGCACACAAAAATATGGGAATCGGGCGTAATTCTAGTTTTTTGGCCGAAAAATGCAAAAAATGAGAAACGATGATGGCGGGGCGGTTACTATAGTTCCTTAGGTCGTATTTGACAGCCCGGAAAAATTTTAGGCGATTGGGGTCCGGGGGTCCCGGAACCACTTGGAAGGGTGGGCAATAGCAAACAAAAATATTGTAATCGGGGGAATTCTAGTTTTTTGGCCGAAAGATGCAACAAATGAGGAATGATCATGGCTGGGCGGTGACTATGGTTCCTTCGGTCATATTTGATAGTCCGGAAAAATTTTAGGCGATAGGGGTTCGGGGTTCCCGGGACCCCTTGGATGGCGTGGGCTAAAGCACAAAAAAATATGGAAATCGCGCGGAATTCTAATTTTTTGGCTGAAAAACGCAAAAGACTAAGAACGATCATGGCATGGTGGTAACTATGGTTCCTTAGGTCGTATTTGATAGTCCGAAAATTTTTTAGCGATCCGGCTCTGGGGGGCCCGGCCCACTCGGAAGGCGTGGGCAATAGCACACAAAAATATGGTAATCGAGCGAAATTCTAGTTTTTTGGATGAAAAACGCAATAAATGAGGAACGATCATGGTGGGGCGGTGACTATGGTTCCTTAGGTCGTATTTGATGGCCCAGAAAATTTTAGGCGATCGGGGTCCACGGCTCCCGGGACCACTCGGAAGGCGTAAGCTATAGCACACTAAAATATGCAAATCGCGCGGAGTTCTAGTTTTTTGGCCAAAAAATGCAAAGCATTTGGAACGATCATGGTGGGGCGGTTACTATGGTACCTTAGGTCATATTTGATAGTCCAGAAACTTTTTAGGCGATCGGGGTCCGCGGCTCCTCGGACCACCTGGAAGGCGTGGGTATAGCACACGAAAATATGGGAATCGGGCGTAATTCTAGTTTTTTGGCCGAAAAATGCAAAAAATGAGAAACGATGATAGCGGGGTGGTTACTATAGTTTCTTAGGTCGTATTTGACGGCCCGGAAAAATTTTAGGCGATCGGGGTCCGGGGGTCCCGGAACCACTTGGAAGGGTGGGCAATAGCAAACAAAAATATTGTAATCGGGCGGAAAACTAGTTTTTTGGCCGAAAAACGCAACAAATGAGGAATGATCATGGATGGGCGGTGACTATGGTTCCTTAGGTCGTATTTGATAGTCCGGAAAATTTTTAGGTGATAGGGGTCCGGAGTTCCCGGGTTCATTTGGAAGGCGTGGGCTATAGGACACGAAAATATGGGAATCGCGCGGAATTCTAGTTTTTTGGCCGAAAAATGGAAAAATCTAGGAACGATCATGGCTGGGCAGTTACTATGGTTCCTTAGGTCTTATTTGATAGTCCGGAAAAATTTTAGGCGATAGGAGTCCGGAGACCCGGGACCACTCGGAAGGCGTGGGCTATAACACACAAAAATATGAGAATCGCGCGGAATTCTAGTTTTTTGGCCGAAAAACGCAAAATATGAGAAACGATCATGGCTGGGCGGTGACTATGGTTCCTTAGGTCGTATTTGATAGTCCGGAAAAATTTTAGGCGATAGGGGTTCGGGGTTCCCAGGACCCCTTGGATGGCGTGGGGTAAAGCACAAGAAAATATGGAAATCGCGCGGAATTCTAATTTATTGGCTGAAAAACGCAAAAGACTAAGAACGATCATGGCGTGGCGGTAACTATGGTTCCTTAGGTCGTATTTGAGTGTCCGAAATTTTTTTAGCGAACCGGCTCCGGGGGGCCCGGCCCACTCGGAAGGCGTGGGCAATAGCATACAAATATATGGTAATCGAGCGGAATTCTAGTTTTTTGGACGAAAAACGCAATAAATGAGGAACGATCATGGCGGGGCGGTGACTATGGTTCCTTAGGTCGTATTTGATGGCCCGAAACTTTTTAGGCGATCGGGGTCCACGGCTCCCGGGACCACTCGGAAGGCGTAAGCTATAGCACACTAAAATATGCAAATCGTGCGGAGTTCTAGTTTTTTGGCCAAAAAATGCAAAGCATTTGGAACGATCATGGTGGGGCGGTGACTATGGTACCTTAGGTCGTATTTGATAGTCCAGAAACCTTTTAGACGATCGGGGTCCGCGGGTCCTCGGACCACCTGGAAGGCGTGGGTATAGCACACGAAAATATGGGAATTGGGCGTAATTCTAGTTTTTTGGCCGAAAAATGCAAAAAATGAGAAACGATGATGGCGGGGTGGTTACTATAGTTCCTTAGGTCGTATTTGACGGCCCGGAAAAATTTTAGGCGATCGGGGTCCGGGGGTCCCGGAACCACTTGGAAGGGTGGGCAATAACAAACAAAAATATTGTAATCGGGCGGAAAACTAGTTTTTTGGCCGAAAAACGCAACAAATGAGGAATGATCATGGCTGGGCGGTGACTATGGTTCCTTAGGTCGTATTTGATAGTCCGGAAAATTTTTAGGTGATAGGGGTCCGTAGTTCCCGGGTTCACTTGGAAGGCGTGGGCTATAGGACACGAAAATATGGGAATCGCGCGGAATTCTATTTTTTTGGCCGAAAAATGGAAAAATCTAGGAACGATCATGGCTGCGCGGTGACTATGGTTTCTTAGGTCTTATTTAATAGTACGGAAAAATTTTAGGCGATAGGAGTCCGGAGACCCAGGACCACTCGGAAGGCGTGGGCTATAACACACAAAAATATGGGAATCGCGCGGAATTCTAGTTTTTTGGCCGAAAAATGCAAAATATGAGAAACGATCATGGCGGGGCAGATACTATGGTTCCTTAGGTCGTATTTGATTACCCGGAAAATTTTTAGGCGATCGAGGTCCGCGGCTCTTGGGACCACTCGGAATGCGTGGGTATAGCACACGAAAATATGGGAATCGGGCGAAATTCTAGGTCTTTTTCAGTAACATGTAAAAAATGTGGAAAGATCTTGGCAGGGCGGTGACTATGGTTCCTTTGGTATTATTTGATAGTCCGGAAAAATATTAGGCGATAGGGGTCCGGAGGTCCCGGGACCACTCAGAAGGCATGGGCTATAACACACAAAAATATGGGAATCGCGCGGAATTCTAGTTGTTTGGCCAAAAAAAGCAAAAAATGAGTAACGATCACGGCGGGGCGGATACTATGGTTCCTTAGGTCGTATTTGATAGTCCGGAAAAATTTTAGGCGATAGGGGTCAGGAGGTCCCGGGACCACTCGGAAGGCGTGGGCTATAACACACAAAAATATGGGAATCGAGCGGAATTCTAGTTGTTTGGCCGAAAAATGCAAAAAATGAGGAACGATCATGGCGGGGTGGTTACTATGGTTCCTTAGGTCGTATTTGATGGCCCGAAAATTTTTTAGGCGATCGGGGTTCGGGGTTCCCGGGACCCCTTGGAAGGCGTGGGCTAAAGCACACGAAAATATGAAAATCGCGCGGAATTCTAGTTTTTTGGCCGAAAAATGCAAAAAATGGGAAACGATGATGGTGGGGCGGTTACTATAGTTCCTTAGGTCGTATTTGACGGCCCGGAAAAATTTTAGGCGATCGGGGTCTGGGGGTCCCGGAACCACTTGGAAGGGTGGGCAATAGCAAACAAAAATATTGTAATCGGGCGGAATTCTAGTTTTTCTGCCGAAAAACGCAACAAATGAGGAATGATCATGGCTGGGCGGTGACTATGGTTCCTTAGGTCGTATTTGATAGTCCGGAAAAATTTTAGGCGATAGGGGTCCGGAGGTCCCGGGACCACTCGGAAGGCGTGGGCTATAACACACAAAAATATGGGAATCGCGCGGAATTCTAGTTCTTTGGCCGAAAAATGCAAAAAATGAGGAACGATCATCTAGAGGCGGTGACTATGGTTCCCTAGGTCCTATTTGATGGCCCGAAAAAATTTAGGCGATCGAGGTCCACGGATCCCGGGACCACTCGGAAGGCGTAAGCTATAGCACACTAAAATATGCAAATCGCGCGGAGTTCTAGTTTTTTGGCCGAAAAATGCAAAGCATTTGGAACGATCATGGTGGGGCGGATACTATGGTTCCTTAGGTCGTATTTGATAGTCCGGAAAAATTTTAGGCGATAAGGGTCAGGAGGTCCCGGGACCACTCGGAAGGCGTGGGCTATAACACACAAAAATATGGGAAACGAGCGGAATTCAAGTTATTTGGCCGTAAAATGCAAAAAATGAGGAACGATCATGGCGGGGTTGTTACTATGGTTCCTTAGGTCGTATTTGATGGCCCGAAAATATTTTAGGCGATCGGGGTTTGGGGTTCCCGGGACCACTTGGAAGGCGTGGGCTAAAGCACACGAAAATATGGAAATCGCGCGGAATTCTAGTTTTTTGGTTGAAAAACGCAAAAGACTAGGAATGATCATGGCGGGGCGGTGACAATGGTTCCTTAGGTCGTATTTGATAGTCCGGAAATTTTTTAGGCGATCCGGCTCAGGGGGGCCTGACCCACTCGGAAGGCGTGGGCGATAGCACACAAAAAATGGGAATCGGGCGAAATTCTAGTTTTTTGGCAAAAAAATGCAAAACATGAGGAACGATCATGGCGAGGTGGTGACTATGGTTCCTTAGGTCCTAATTTATGGCCCGAAAACCTTTTTGGCGATCCGAGTCCGGCGGCCCGGCCCACTTGGAAGGCGTGGGCAATAGCACACAAAAATATGGTAATCGAGCGGAATTCTAGTTTTTTGGACGAAAAACGCAATAAATGAGGAACGATCATGGCGGGGCGGTGACTATGGTTCCTTAGGTCGTATTTGATGGCCCGAAAAATTTTAGGCGATCGGGTTCCACGGCTCCCGGGACCACTCAGAAGGCGTAAGCTATATAGCACACTAAAATATGCAAATCACGCGGAGTTCTAGTTTTTTGGCCAAAAAATGCAAAGCATTTGGAACGATCATGGTGGGGCGGTGACTATGGTACCTTAGGTCGTATTTGATAGTCCGGAAAAATTTGAGGCGATCGGCGTCCACGGCTCCCCGGACCACATGGAAGGCGTGGGTATAGCACACGAAAATATGGGAATCAGGCGTAATTCTACTTTTTTGGCCGAAATATGCAAAAAATGAGAAACGATGATGGCGGGGCGGTTACTATGGTTCCTTAGGTCGTATTTGACGGCCCGGAAAAATTTTAGGCGATCGGGGTCCGGGGGTCCCGGAACCACTTGGAAGGGTGGGCAATAGCACACAAAAATATTGTAATCGGGCGGAATTCTAGTTTTTTGGCCGAAAAACGCAACAAATGAGGAATGATCATGGCTGGGCGGTGACTATGGTTCCTTTGGTCTTATTTGATAGTCCGGAAAAATATTAGGCGATAGGGGTCCGGAGGTCCCGGGACCACTCGGAAGGCATAGGCTATAACACACAAAAATATGGGATCGCGCGAAATTCTAGTTGTTTGGCCGAAAAACGCAAAAAATGAGGAACGATCATGGCGGGGCGGATACTATGGTTCCTTAGGTCGTATTTGATAGTCCGGAAAAATTTTAGGCGATAGGGGTCCGAAGGTCCCGGCACCACTCGGAAGGTGTGGGCTAACACACAAAAATATGGGAATCGCGCGGAATTCTAGTTGTTTGGCCAAAAAATGCAAAAAATAAGGAACGATCATGGCGGGGCGGAAACTATGGTTCCTTAGGTCGTATTTGATTGCCCGGAAAAATTTTAGGCGATCGGGTTCTGCGGCTCTTGGGACCACTCGGAATGCGTGGGTATAGCACACGAAAATATGGGAATCGGGCGAAATTCTAGGTCTTTTTCAGTAACATGCAAAAAATGTGGAAAGATCTTGGCAGGGCAGTGACTATGGTTCCTTTGGTCTTATTTGATAGTCCGGAAAAATATTAGGCGATAGGGGTCCGGAGGTCCCGGGAAAACTCGGAACGCGTGGGCTATAACACACAAAAATATGGGAATCGCGCGGAATTCTAGTTGTTTGGCCGAAAAACACAAAAATTGAGTAACGATCATGGAGGGGCGGATACTATGGTTCCTTAGGTCGTATTTGATAGTCCGGAAAAATTTTAGGCGATAGGGGTCCGGAGAGCCGGGACTACTCGGAAGGCGTGGGCTATAGCACACTAAAATATGGGAATCGCGCGGAATTCTAGTTGTTTGGCCGAAAAACGCAAAAAATAAGGAACAATCATGGCGGGGCGGATACTATGGTTCCTTAGGTCGTATTTGATTGCCCGGAAAATTTTTAGGCGATCGGGGTCCGCGGCTCTTGGGACCACTCGGAATGCGTGGGTATAGCACACGAAAATATGGGAATCGGGCGAAATTCTAGGTCTTTTTCAGTAACATGCAAAAAATGTGGAAAGATCTTGGCAGGGCGGTGACTATGGTTCCTTTGGTCTTATTTGATAGTCCGGAAAAATATTAGGCGATAGGGGTCCGGAGGTCCCGGGAACACTCGGAACGCGTGGGCTATAACACACAAAAATATGGGAATCGCGCGGAATTCTAGTTGTTTGGCCGAAAAACGCAAACATTGAGTAACGATCATGGCGGGGCAGATACTATGGTTCCTTAGGTCGTATTTGATAGTCCGGAAAAATTTTAGGCGAAAGGGGTCAGGAGGTCCCGGGACCCCTTGGAAGGTGTGGGCTAAAGCACACGAAAATATGGAAATCGCGCGGAATTCTTGTTTTTTGGCTGAAAAACGCAAAAGACTAGGAACGATCATGGCGGGGCGGTGAATATGGTTCCTTAGGTCGTATTTGATAGTCCGGAAAATTTTTAGGCGATCCGGCTCCGGGGGCCCCGACCCACTCGGAAGGCGTGGGCGACAGCACAACAAAATATGGGAATTGGGCGGAATTCTAGTTTTTTGGCCAAAAAATGCAAAAAACGAGGAACGATCATGGGAGGCGGTGACTATGGTTCCTTAGGTCTTAATTGATGGCCCGAAAGTTTTTTTGGCGATCCGAGTCTGGCGGCCCGGCCCACTCGGAAGGCGTGGGCAATAGCACACAAAAATATGGTAATCCAGCGGAAATCTAGTTTTTTTGACGAAAAACACAATAAATGAGGAATGATCATGGCGGGGCGGTTACTATGGTTCCTTAGGTCGTATTTGATGGCCCGGAAAATTTTAGGCGATCGGGGTCCACGGCTCCCGGGACCACTCGGAAGGTGTAAACTATATAGCACACTAAAATATGCAAATCGCGCGGAGTTCTAGTTTTTTGGCCGAAAAAAGCAAAGCATTTGGAACGATCATGGTGGGGCAGTGACTATGGTACCTTAGGTAATATTTGATAGTCCGGAAAAATTTTTGGCGATCGGGGTCCGCGGCTCCCCGGACCACTTGGAAGGCGTGGGTATAGCACACGAAAATATAGGAATCGGGCGTAATTCTAGTTTTTTGGCCGAAATATGCAAAAAATGAGAAACGATGATGGCGGGGCGGTTACTATGGTTTCTTTGGTCGTATTTGACGGCCCGGAAAAATTTTAGGCGATCGGGGTCCGGGGGTCCCGGAACCACTTGGAAGGGTGGGCAATAGCACACAAGAATATTGTAATCGGGCAGAATTCTAGTTTTTGGCCGAAAATCTCAACAAATGAGGAATGATCATGGCTGGGCGGTGACTATGGTTCCTTATGTCGTATTTGATAGTCCGGAAAAATTTTAGGCGATAGGGGTCCGGAGTTCCCGGGTTCACTTGGAAGGCATGGGCTATAGGACACGAAAATATGGGAATCGCGCGGAATTCTAGTTTTTTGGCGGAAAAATGGAAAAAACTAGGAAAAATCATGGCTGGGCGGTGACTATGGTTCCTTAGGTCGTATTTGATAGTCCGTAATAATTTTAGGCGATAGGGGTCCGGAGGTCCCGGGACCACTCGGAAGGTGTGGGCTATAACACACAAAAATATGGGAATCACGCGGAATTCTATTTGTTTGGCCGAAAAACCCAAAAAATAAGGAACGATCATGGCGGGGCAGATACTATGCTTCCTTAGGTCGTATTTGATTGCCCGGAAAAATTTTAGGCAATCGGGGTCCGCGGCTCTTGGGACCACTCGCAATGCGTGGGTATAGCACACAAAAATATGTGAATCGGGCGAAATTCTAGGTCTTTTTCAGTAACATGCAAAAAATGTGGAAAGATCTTGGCAGGGCGGTGACTATGGTTCCTTTGGTCTTATTTGATAGTCCGGAAAAATATTAGGCGATAGGGGTCCGGAGGTCCCGAGAACAGTCGGAACGCGTGGGCTATAACACACAAAAATATGGGAATCGCGCGAAATTCTAGATGTTTGGCCGAATAACGCAAAAATTGAGTAACGATCATGGCAGGGTGGATACTATGGTTCCTTAGGTCGTATTTTAAAGTCCGGAAAATTTTTAGGCGAAAGGGGTCAGGAGGTCCCGGGACCACTCGGAAGGCGTGGGCTATAACACACAAAAATATGGGAATTGAGCGAAATTCTAGTTGTTTGGCCGAAAAACTCAAAAAATGAGGAACGAGCATGGTGGGGTGGTTACTATGGTTCCTTAGGTCGTATTTGATGGCCCGAAATTTTTTAGGCGATCGGGGTTCGGGGTTACCGGGACCACTTGGAAGGCGTGGGTATAGCACACGAAAATATAGGAATCGGGCGTAATTCTAGTTTTTTGGCCGAAATATGCAAAAAATGGGAAATGATGATGGCGGGGCGGTTACTATGGTTTCTTTGGTCGTATTTGATGGCCCGGAAAAATTTTAGGCGATCGGGGTCCGGGGGTCCCGGAACCACTTGGAAGGGTGGGCAATAGCACACAAGAATATTGTAATCGGGCAGAATTCTAGTTTTTTGGCCGAAAATCTCAACAAATGAGGAATGATCATGGCTGGACGGTGACTATGGTTCCTTATGTCGTATTTGATAGTCCGGAAAAATTTTAGGCGATAGGGGTCCGGAGTTCCCGGGTTCACTTGGAAGGCGTGGGCTATAGGACACGAAAATATGGGAATCGCGCGGAATTCTAGTTTTTTGGCGGAAAAATGGAAAAAACTAGGAAAGATCATGGCTGGGCGGTGACTATGGTTCCTTAGGTCGTATTTGATAGTCCGTAATAATTTTAGGCGATAGGGGTCCGGAGGTCCCGGGACCACTCGGAAGGTATGGGCTATAACACACAAAAATATGGGAATCACGCGGAATTCTATTTGTTTGGCCGAAAAACCCAAAAAATAAGGAACGATCATGGCGGGGCAGATACTATGCTTCCTTAGGTCGTATTTGATTGCCCGAAAAAATTTTAGGCGATCGGGGTCCGCAGCTCTTGGGACCACTCGCAATGCGTGGGTATAGCACACAAAAATATGTGAATCGGGCGAAATTCTAGGTCTTTTTCAGTAACATGCAAAAAATGTGGAAAGATCTTGGCAGGGCGGTGACTATGGTTCCTTTGGTCTTATTTGATAGTCCGGAAAAATATTAGGCGATAGGGGTCCGGAGGTCCCGAGAACAGTCGGAACGCGTGGGCTATAACACACAAAAATATGGGAATCGCGCGAAATTCTAGATGTTTGGCCGAATAACGCAAAAATTGAGTAACGATCATGGCAGGGTGGATACTATGGTTCCTTAGGTCATATTTTAAAGTCTGGAAAATTTTTAGGCGAAAGGGGTCAGGAGGTCCCGGGACCACTCGGAAGGCGTGGGCTATAACACACAAAAATATGGGAATTGAGCGAAATTCTAGTTGTTTGGCCGAAAAACTTAAAAAATGAGGAACGAGCATGGTGGGGTGGTTACTATGGTTCCTTAGGTCGTATTTGATGGCCCGAAATTTTTTTAGGCGATCGGGGTTCGGGGTTACCGGGACCCCTTGGAAGGCGTGGGCTAAAGCACACGAAAATATGGAAATCGCGCGGAATTCTAGTTGTTTGGCCGAAAAATGCAAATATTGAGTAACGATCATGGCGGGGAAGATACTATGGTTCCTTAGGTCGTATTTGATAGTCCGGAAAAATTTTAGGCGATAGGGGTCCGGAGACCCGGGACCACTCGGAAGGTGTGGGCTATAACACACAAAAATATGGGATCGCGCGGAATTCTAGTTGTTTGGCCGAAAAATGCAAAAAATGAGGAACGATCATGGCGGTGCGGATACTATGGTTCCTTAGGTCGTATTTGATAGTCCGGAAAAATTTTAGGCGATAGGGGTCCGGAGACCCGGGACCACTCGGAAGGCGTGGGCTATAAAACACAAAAATATGGGATCGCGCGGAATTCTAGTTGTTTGGCCGAAAAACGCAAAAAATGAGGAACGATCATGGCGGGGCGGATACTATGGTTCCTTAGGTCTTATTTGATAGTCCGGAAAAATATTAGGCGAAAGGGGTCCGGAGGTCCCGGGAACACTCGGAAGGCGTGGCTATAACACACAAAAATATGGGATCGCGCGGAATTCTAGTTGTTTGGCCGAATAACGCAAAAATTGAGTAACGATCATGGCGGGGCAGATACTATGGTTCCTTAGGTCGTATTTGATAGTCCGGAAAATTTTAGGTGAAAGGGGCCAGGAGGTCCCGGGACCACTCGGAAGGTGTGGGCTATAACACACAAAAATATGGGAATCGAGCGAAATTCTAGTTGTTTGGCCGAAAAACTCAAAAAATGAGGAACGAGCATGGTGGGGTGGTTACTATGGTTCCTTAGGTCGTATTTGATGGCCTGAAAACTTTTTAGGCGATCGGGGTTCGGGGTTACCGGGACCCCTTGGAAGGCGTGGGCTAAAGCACACGAAAATATGAAAATTGCGCGGAATTCTAGTTGCTTGGCCGAAAAATGCAAAAATTGAGTAACGATCATTGCGGGGCAGATACTATGGTTCCTTAGGTCGTATTTGATAGTCCAGAAAAATTTTAGGCGATAGGGGTCCGGAGACCCGGGACCACTCGGAAGGCGTGGGCTATAACACACAAAAATATGGGATCGCGCGGAATTCTAGTTGTTTGGATAAAAAATGCAAAAAAATGAGGAACGATCATGGCGGGGCGGATACTATGGTTCCTTATGTCGTATTTGATAGTCCGGAAAAATTTTAGGTGATAGGGGTCCGGAGACCCGGGACCACTCGCAAGGCGTGGGCTATAACACACAAAAATATGGGATCGCGCGGAATTCTAGTTGTTTGGCCGAAAAACGCAATAAATGAGGAACGATCATGGCGGGGCGGTGACTATGGTTCCTTAGGTCGTATTTGGTGGACCGGAAAATTTTAGGCGATCGGGGTCCACGGCTCCCGGGACCACTCGCAAGGCGTAAGCTATAGAACACTAAAATAAGCAAATCGCGCGGCGTTCTAGTTTTTGGCCGAAAAATACAAAGCATTTGGAAAGATCATGGTGGGGCGGTGACTATGGTTCCTATGGTCTTATTTGATAGTCTGGAAAAATATTAGGCGATAGGGGTCCGGAGGTCCCGGGAACACTCGGAACGTGTGGGCTATAACACACAAAAATATGGAAATCGCGCGGAATTATAGTTTTTTGGCTGAAAAACGCAAAAGACTAGGAACGATCATGGTGGTGAGGTGACTATGGTTCCTTAGGTCGTATTTGATAGTCCGGAAAATTTTTAGGCGATCCGGCTCCGGGGGCCCGACCCACTCGGAAGGCGTGGGCGATAGCATACAAAAATTTGGGAATCAGGCAGAATTCTAGTGTTTTTGCCAAAAAATGCAAAAAATGAGGAACGATCATGGCGAGGCGGTGACTATGGTTCCTTAGGTCTTAATTGATGGCCCAAAATTTTTTTAGGCGATCCGAGTTCGGCAGCCCGGCCCACTCGGAAGGCGTGGGCAATAGTACACAAAAATATGGTAATCGAGCGGAATTCTAGTTTTTTGGCGGAAAAATGCAAAAAATAAGGAACGATCATGGCGGGGCGGATACTATGGTTCCTTAGGTCGTATTTGATAGTTCGGAAAAATTTTAGGCGATAGGGGTCAGGAGGTCCCGGGACCACTCGGAAGGGATGGGCTATAACACACAAAAATATGGGAATCGCGCGGAATTCTAGTTGTCTGGCCGAAAATCGCAAAAAATAAGGAACGATCATGGCGGAGTGGTTACTATGGTTCCTTAGGTCGTATTTGATATCTCGGAAAAATTTTAGGCGATCGGGGTTCGGGGTTCCCGGGACCCCTTGGAAGGCGTGGGCTGCACACGAAAATATGGAAATCGCGCGGAATTATAGTTTTTTGGCTGAAAAACGCAAAAGACTAGGAACGATCATGGCGGGGAGGTGACTATGGTTCCTTAGGTCGTATTTGATAGTCCGGAAAATTTTTAGGCGATCTGGCTATGGGGGGCCCGACCCACTCGGAAGGCGTGGGCGATAGCATACAAAAATATGGGAATCGGGCGGAATTCTAGTTTTTTGGCCAAAAAATGCAAAAAATGAGGAACGATCATGGCGAGGCGTGACTACGGTTCCTTAGGTCTTAATTGATGGCCCGAATATTTTTTAGGCGATCCGAGTCCGGCGGCCCGGCCCACTCGGAAGGCGTGGGCAATAGCACACAAAAATATGGTAATCGAGTGGAATTCTAGTTTTTTGGCCGAAAAACGCAAAAAATAAGGAACGATCATGGCGGGGCGGATACTATGGTTCCTTAGGTCATATTTGATTGTCCGGAAAAATTTTAGGCGATTGAGGTCCGCGGCTCTTGGGACCACTCGGAATGCATGGGTATAGCACACGAAAATATGGGAATCGGGCGAAATTCTAGGTCTTTTTCAGTAACATGCAAAAAAATGTTGAAAGATCTTGGCAGGGCGGTGACTATGGTTCCTTTGGTCTTATTTGATAGTCCGGAAAAATATTAGGCGATAGGGGTCCGGAGGTCCCGGGACCACTCGGAAGGCGTCGGCTATAACACACACAAATATGGGAACGCACGGAATTCTAGTTGTTTGGCCGAAAAACGCAAAAAATGAGGAACGATCATGGCGGGGCGGATACTATGGTTCCTTAGGTCGTATTTGATAGTCCGGAAAAATTTTAGGCTATATGTGTCAGGAGGTCCCGGGACCACTCGGAAGGCGTGGGCTATAACACACAAAAATATGGGAATCGCACAGAATTCTAGTTGTTTGGCCGAAAAACGCAAAAAATGAGGAAAGATCATGGCGGGGTGGTTACTATGGTTCCTTAGGTCGTATTTGATGGCCCGGAAAATTTTTAGGCGATCGGGGTTCGGGGTTCCCGGGACCCCTTGGAAGGCGTGGACTTTAGCACACGAAAATATGGAAATCGCGCGGAATTCTAGTTTTTTGGCTGAAAAACGCAAAAGACTAGGAACGATCATGGCGGGGCGGTGACTATGGTTCCTTAGGTCGTATTTTATAGTCCGGAAAAGTTTTAGGCGATCCGGCTCCGGGGGCCCGACCCACTCGGAAGGCGTGGGCGATAGCACACAAAAATATGGGAATCGGGCGGAATTCTAGTTTATTGGCCAAAAAATGCAAAAAATAAGGAACGATCATGGCGAGGCGGTGACTATGGTTCCTTAGGTCCTAATTGATGGCCCGAAAATTTTTTAGGCGATCCGAGTCCGGCGGTCCGGCCCACTCGGAAGGCGTGGGCAATAGCACACAAAAATATGGTAATCGAGCGGAATTCTAGTTTTTTGGATGAAAACCGAAATAAATGAGGAACGATCATGGCGGGGCGGTGACTATGGTTCCTTAGGTCATATTTGATGGCCCGGAAAATTTTAGGCGATCGGGGTCCACGGCTCCCGGGACCACTCGGAAGGCGTAAGCTATAGCACACTAAAATATGCAAATCGCACGGAGTTCTTGTTTTTTGGCCGAAAAATGCAAAGCATTTGGAACGATCATGGTGGGGTGGTGACTATGGTACCTTAGGACGTATTTGATATTCCGGAAAAACTTTAGGCGATCGGGGTCCGCGGCTCCCCGGACCACTTGGAAGGCGTGGGTATAGCACACGAAAATATGGGAATCGGGCGTAATTCTAGTTTTTTGGCCGAAATATGCAAAAAATGAGAAACGATGATGGCGGGGCAGTTACTATGGTTCCTTAGGTCGTATTTGACGGCCCGGAAAAATTTTAGGCGATCGGGGTCCCGGGGTCCCGGAACAACTTGGAAGGGTGGGCAGTAGCACACAAAAATATTGTAATCGGGCGGAATTCTAGTGTTTTGGCCGAAAAACGCAACAAATGAGGAATGATCATGGCTGGGCGGTGACTATGGTTCCTTAGGTCGTATTTGATAGTCCGGAAAAATTTTAGGCAATAGGGGTCCGGAGTTCCCGGGTTCACTTGGAAGGCGTGGGCTATAGGACACGAAATTATGGGAAAAACGCGGAATTCTAGTTGTTTGGCCGAAAAATGCAAAAAATGAGGAACGATCATGGCGGGGCGGATACTATGGTTCCTTAGGTCGTATTTGATAGTCCGAAAAAATTTTAGGCGATAGGGGTCCGGAGACCCGGGACCACTCGGAAGGCGTGGGCTATAACACACAAAAATATGGGATTGCGCGAAATTCTAGTTGTTTGGCCGAAAAATGCAAAAAATGAGGAACGATCATGGCGGGGCGGATACTATGGTTCCTTAGGTCATATTTGATAGTCCGGAAAATTTTGGGCAATAGGGGTCCGGAGGTCCCAGGACCACTCGGAAGGTGTGGGCTATAACACACAAAAATATGGGAATCGCGCGGAATTCTAGTTGTTTGGCCATAAAACGCAAAACATAAGGAACGATCATGGCGGGGCGGATACTATGGTTCCTTAGGTCATATTTGATAGTTCGGAAAAATTTTAGGCGATAGGGGTCAGGAGGTCCCGGGACCACTCGGAAGGCATGGGCTATAACATACAAAAATATGGGAATCGCGCGAAATTCTAGTTGTCTGGCCGAAAATCGCAAAAAAATGAGGAACGATCATGGCGGGGTGGTTACTATGGTTCCTTAGGTCGTATTTGATGGCCCGGAAAAATTTTAGGCGATCGGGGTTCGGGGTTCCCGGGACCCCTTGGAAGGCGTGGGCTGCACACGAAAATATGGAAATCGCGCGGAATTATAGTTTTTTGGCTGAAAAACGCAAAAGACTAGGAACGATCATGGTGGGGAGGTGACTATGGTTCCTTAGGTCGTATTTGATAGTCCGGAAAATTTTTAGGCGATCCGGCTCCGGGGGCCCGACCCACTCGGAAGGCGTGGGCGATAGCATACAAAAATATGGGAATCGGGCGGAATTCTAGTTTTTTTGGCCAAAAAATGCAAAAAATGAGGAACGATCATGGCGAGGCGGTGACTATGGTTCCTTAGGTCTTAATTAATGTCCCAAATTGTTTTTAGGCGATCCGAGTCCGGCAGCCCGGCCCACTCGGAAGGCGTGGGCAATAGCACACAAAAATATGGTAATCGAGCGGAATTCTAGTTTTTTAGCCGAAAAATGCAAAGAATAAGGAACGATCATGGCGGGGGGAATACTATGGTTCCTTAGGTCGTATTTGATAGTTCGGAAAAATTTTAGGCGATAGGGGTCAGGAGGTCCCGGGACCATTCGGAAGGCATGGGCTATAACACACAAAAATATGGGAATCGCGCGGAATTCTAGTTGTCTGGCCGAAAATCGCAAAAAATGAGGAACGATCATGGCGGGGTGGTTACTATGGTTCCTTAGGTCGTATTTGATATCCAAGAAAAAATTTAGGCGATCGGGGTTCGGGGTTCCCGGGACCCCTTGGAAGGCGTGGGCTGCACACGAAAAAATGGAAATCACGCGGAATTATAGTTTTTTGGCTGAAAAACGCAAAAGACTAGGAACGATCATGGCGGGGAGGTGACTATGGTTCCTTAGGTCGTATTTGATAGTCCGGAAAACTTTTAGGCGATCTGGCTCTGGGGGGCCCGACCCACTCGAAAAGCATGGGCGATAGCATACAAAAATATGGGAATCGGGCGGAATTCTAGTTTTTTGGCCAAAAAATGCAAAAAATGAGGAACGATCATGGCGAGGCAGTGACTATGGTTCCTTAGGTCCTAATTGATGGCCCGAAAATTTTTTAGGCGATCCGAGTCTCCGGGGGCCCGACCCACTCGGAAGGCGTGGGCGATAACATACAAAAATATGGGAATCGCGCGGAATTCTAGTTGTCTGGCCGAAAATCGCAAAAAATGAGGAACGATCATGGCGGGGTGGTTACTATGGTTCCTTAGGTGGTATTTGATGGCCCGGAAAATTTTTAGGCGATCGGGGTTCGGGGTTCCCGGGACCCCTTGGAAGGCGTGGGCTAAAGCACACGAAAATATGGAAATCGCGAGAAATTCTAGTTTTTTGGCTGAAAAACGCAAAAGACTAGGAACGATCATGGCGGGGCGGTGACATTGGTTCTGTAGGACGTATTTGATAGTCCGGAAAATTTTTCGGCGATCCGGATCCGGGGGGCCCGACCCACTCGGAAGGCGTGGGCAATATCACACAAAAATATGGGAATCGGGCGGAATTCTAGTTTATTGGCCAAAAAATGCAAAAAATGAGGAACGATCATAGCGAGGCGGTGACTATGGTTCCTTAGGTCCTAATTGATGGCCCGAATTTTTTTTAGGCGATCCGAGTCCGGCGGCCCGGCCCACTCGGAAGGGGTGGGCAATAGCACACAAAAATATGGTAATCGAGCGGAATTCTAGTTTTTTGGACGAAAACCGCAATAAATGAGGAATGATCATGGCGGGGCGGTGACTATGGTTCCTTAGGTCATATTTGATGGCCCGGAAAATTTTAGGCGATCGGGGTCCACGGCTCCCGGGACCACTCGGAAGGCGTAAGCTATAGCACACTAAAATATGCAAATCGCGCGGAGTTCTTGTTTTTTGGCCGAAAAATGCAAAGCATTTGGAACGATCATGGTGGGGTGGTGACTATGGTACCTTAGGACGTATTTGATAGTCCGGATAAATTTTAGGCGATCGGGGTCCGCGGCTCCCCGGACCACATGGAAGGTGTAGGTATATCACACGAAAATATGGTATCGGGTGTAATTGTAGTTTTTTGGCCGAAATATGCAAAAAATGAGAAACGATGATGGCGGGGCGGTTAATATGGTTCCTTAGGTCGTATTTGACGGCCCGGAAAAATTTTAGGCGATCGGGGTCCCGGGGTCCCGGAACAACTTGGAAAGGTGGGCAGTAGCACACAAAAATATTGTAATCGGGCGGAATTCTAGTGTTTTGGCCGAAAAACGCAACAAATGAGGAATGATCATGGTTGGGCGGTGACTATGGTTCCTTAGGTCGTATTTGATAGTCCGGAAAAATTTTAGGCGATAGGGGTCCGGAGTTCCCGGGTTCACTTGGAAGGCGTGGGCTATAGGACACGAAATTATGGGAATCGCGTGGAATTCTAGTTTTTTGGCCGAAAAACGGAAAAAATTAGGAAAGATCATGGCTGGGCGGTGACTATGGTTCCTTAGGTCTTATTTGATAGCCCGGAAAAATTTTAGGCGATAGTGGTCCGGAGGTCCCGGGACCACTCGGAAGGTGTGGGCTATAACACACAAAAATATGGGAATCGCGCGGAATTCTAGTTGTTTGGCCGAAAAACGCAAAAAATAAGGAACGATCATGGCGGGGCGGATACTATGGTTCCTTAGGTCGTATTTGATCTCGGAAAAATTTTAGGCGATCGGGGTCCGCGGCTCTTGGGACCACTCGCAATGCGTGGGTCCCCGGACCACTTGGAAGGCGTGGGTATAGCACACGAAAATATGGGAATCGGGCGTAATTCTAGTTTTTTGGCCGAAATATGTAAAAAATGAGAAACGATGATGGCGGGGTGGTTACTATGGTTCCTTAGGTCATATTTGACGGCCCAGAAATATTTTAGGCGATCGGGGTCAGGGGGTCCCGGAACCACTTGGAAGGCTGGACAATGCCACACAAAAGAATTGTAATCGGGCGGAATTCTAGTTTTTTTGCCGAAAAAAGCAACAAAAGAGGAATGATCATGGCTGGCCGGTGACTATGGTTCCTTAGGTCGTATTTGATAGTCCGGAAAAATTTTAGGCGATAGGGGTCCGGTGTTCCCGGGTTCACTTGGAAGGCGTGGGCTATAGGACACGAAAATATGGGAATCGCACGGAATTCTAGTTGTTTGGCCGAAAAATGCAAAAAATGAGGAACGATCATGGCGGGGCGGATACTATGGTTCCTTAGGTCGTATTTGATAGTCCGGAAAAATTTTAGGCGATAGGGGTCTGGAGACCCGGGACCACTTGGAAGGCGTGGGCTATAACACACAAAAATATGGGATTGCGCGGAATTCTAGTTGTTTGGCCGAAAAATGCAAAAAATGAGGAACGATCATGGCGGGGCGGATACTATGGTTCCTTAGGTCATATTTGATAGTTCGGGAAATATTGGGCAATAGGGGTCCGGAGGTCCCAGGACCACTCGGAAGGTGTGGGCTATAACACACAAAAATATGGGAATCGCGCGGAATTCTAGTTGTTTGGCCGAACAACGCAAAACATAAGGAACGATCATGGCAGGGCGGATACTATGGTTCCTTAGGTCGTTTTTGATAGTTCCGAAAAATTTTAGGCGATAGGGGTCAGGAGGTCCCGGGACCACTCGGAAGGCATGGGCTATAACACACAAAAATATGGGAATCGCGCAGAATTCTAGTTGTCTGGCCGAAAATCGCAAAAAATGAGGAACGATCATGGCGGGGTGGTTACTATGGTTCCTTAGGTCGTATTTGATGGCCCGGAAAAATTTTAGGCGATCGGGGTTCGGGGTTCCCGGGACCCCTTGGAAGGCGTGGGCTGCACATGAAAATATGGAAATCGTGCGGAATTATAGTTTTTTGGCTGAAAAACGCAAAAGACTAGCAACGATCATGGTGGGGAGGTGACTATGGTTCCTTAGGTCGTATTTGATAGTCCGGAAAATTTTTAGGCGATCCGGCTCCGGGGGGCCCGACCCACTCGGAAGGCGTGGGCGATAGCATACAAAAATTTGGGAATCGGGCGGAATTCTAGTTTTTTGGCCAAAAAATGCAAAAAATGAGGAACGATCATGGCGAGGCGGTGACTATGGTTCCTTAGGTCTTAATTGATGGCACAAATATTTTTTAGGCGATCCGAGTCCGGCAGCCCGGCCCACTCGGAAGGCGTGGGCAATAGCACACAAAAATATGGTAATCGAGCGGAATTCTAGTTTTTTGGCCGAAAAATGCATAAAATAAGGAACGATCATGGCGGGGCGGATACTATGGTTCCTTAGGTCGTATTTGATAGTTCGGAAAAATTTTAGGCGATAGGGGTCAGGAGGTCCCGGGACCACTCGGAAGGCATGGGCTATAACACACAAAAATATGGGAATCGCGCAGAATTCTAGTTGTCTGGCCGAAAATCGCAAAAAATGAGGAACGATCATGGCGGGGTGGTTACTATGGTTCCTTAGGTCGTATTTGCTATCCCGGAAAAATTTTAGGCGTTCGGGGTTCGGGGTTCCCGGGACCCCTTGGAAGGCGTGGGCTGTACACGAAAATATAGAAATCGCGCGGATTTATAGTTTTTTGGCTGAAAAACGCAAAAGACTAGGAACGATCATGGCGGGGAGGTGACTATGGTTCCTTAGGTCGTATTTGATAGTCCGAAAATTTTTTAGGCGATCTGGCTCTGGGGGGCCCGACCCACTCGGAAGGCGTGGGCGATAGCATACAAAAATATGGGAATCGGGCAGAATTCTAGTTTTTTGGCCAAAAAATGCAAAAAATGAGGAACGATCATGGCGAGGTGTGACTACGGTTCCTTAGGTCTTAATTGATGGCCCGAATATTTTTTAGGCGATCCGAGTCCGGCGGCTCGGCCCACTCGGAAGGCGTGGGCAATAGCACACAAAAATATGGTAATCGAGCGGAATTCTAGTTTTTTGGCCGAAAAATGCAAAAAATAAGGAACGATCATGGCGGGGCGGATACTATGGTTCCTTAGGTCGTATTTGATTGTCCGGAAAAATTTTAGGCGATCGAGGTCCGCGGCTCTTGGGACCACTCGGAATGCGTGGGTATAGCACACGAAAAAAGTGGAAAGATCTTGGCAGGGCGGTGACTATGGTTCCTTTGGTCTTATTTGATAGTCCGGAAAAATATTAGGCGATAGGGGTCCGGAGGTCCCGGGACCACTCGGAAGGCGTCGGCTATAACACACACAAATATGGGAATGCACGCAATTCTAGTTGTTTGGCCGAAAAACGCAAAAAATGAGGAACGATCATGGCGGGGCGGATATATGGTTCCTTAGGTCGTATTTGATAGTCCGGAAAAATTTTAGGCTATATGGGTCAGGAGGTTCCGGGACCACTCGGAAGGCGTGGGCTATAACACACAAAAATATGGGAATCGTGCGAAATTCTAGTTGTTTGGCCGAAAAACGCAAAAAATGAGGAAAGATCATGGCGGGGTGGTTACTATGGTTCCTTAGGTCGTATTTGATGGCCCGAAAAATTTTAGGCGATCGGGGTCCACGGCTCCTGGGACCACTCGGAAGGCGTAAGCTATAGCACACTGAAATATGCAAATCGCGCGGAGTTCTAGTTTTTTGGCCGAAAAATGCAAAGCATTTGGAACGATCATGGTGGGGTGGTGACTATGGTACCTTAGGATGTATTTGATAGTCCGGAAAAATTTTAGGCGATCGGGGTCCGCGGCTCCCAGGACCACTTGGAAGGCGTGGGTATAGCACACGAAAATATGGGAATCGGGCGTAATTGTATTTTTTTGGCCGAAATATGCAAAAAATGAGAAACGATGATGGCGGGGTGGTTACTATGGTTCCTTAGGTCGTATTTGACAGCCCGGAAAAATTTTAGGCGATCGGGGTCCCGGGGTCCCGGAACAACTTGGAAGGGTGGGTAGTAGCACACAAAAATATTGTAATCGGGCGGAATTCTAGTGTTTTGGCCGAAAAATGCAACAAATGAGGAATGATCATGGCTGGGCGGTGACTATGGTTCCTTAGGTCGTATTTGATAGTCCGGAAAAATTTTAGGCGATAGGGGTCCGGAGTTCCCGGGTTCACTTGGAAGGCGTGGGCTATAGGACACGAAAATATGGGAATCGCGCGGAATTCTAGTTTTTTGGCCGAAAAACGGAAAAAACTAGGAACGATCATGGCTGGGCGGTGACTATGGTTCCTTAGGTCTTATTTGATAGTCCGGAAAAATTTTAGGCGATAGGGGTCCGGAGACCCGGGACCACTCGGAAGGCGTGGGCTATAACACACAAAAATATGGGATCGCGCGGAATTCTAGTTGTTTGGCCGAAAAACGCAAAAAATAAGGAACGATCATGGCGGGGCGGATACTATGGTTCCTTAGGTCGTATTTGATTGCCCGAAAAATTTTTAGGCGATCGGGGTCCGCGGCTCTTGGGATCACTCGCAATGCGTGGGTCCCCGGACCACTTGGAAGGCGTGGGTATAGCACACGAAAATATGGGAATCGGGCGTAATTCTAAATTTTTGGCCGAAATATGCAAAAAATGAGAAACGATGATGGCGGGGCACTTACTATGGTTCCATAGGTCGTATTTGACGGCCCGAAAAAATTTTAGGCGATCGGGGTCCGGAGGTCCCGGAACCACTTGGATGGGTGGGCAATAGCACACAAAAATATTGTAATCTGGCGGAATTCTAGTTTTTTGGCCGAAAAACACAACAAAAGAGGAATGATCATGGCTGGCCGGTGACTATGGTTCCTTAGGTCGTATTTGATAGTCCGAAAAAATTTTAGGCGATAGGGGTCCGGTATTCCCGGGTTCACTTGGAAGGCGTGGGCTATAGGACACGAAAATATAGGAATCGCGCAGAATTCTAGTTGTTTGGCCGAAAAATGCAAAAAATGAGGAACGATCATGGCGGGGCGGATACTATGGTTCCTTAGGTCGTATTTGATAGTCCGGAAAAATTTTAGGCGATAGGGGTCCGGAGACCTGGGACCACTCGGAAGGCGTGGGCTATAACACACAAAAATATGGGATCGCGCGGAATTCTAGTTGTTTGGCCGAAAAATGCAAAAAATGAGGAACGATCATGGCGGGGCGGATACTATGGTTCCTTAGGTCATATTTGATAGTCCGAAAAATTTTGGGCAATAGGGGTCCGGAGGTCCCAGGACCACTCGGAAGGTGTGGGCTATAACACGCAAAAATATGGGAATCGCGCGGAATTCTAGTTGTTTGGCCGAAACACGCAAAACATAAGGAATGATCATGGCGGGGAGGATACTATGGTTCCTTAGGTCGTATTTGATAGTTCGGAAAATTTTTAGGCGATAGGGGTCAGGTTGTTCCGGGACCACTCGGAAGGTATGGGCTATAACACACAAAAATATGGGAATCACGCAGAATTCTAGTTGTCTGGCCGAAAATCGCAAAAACTGAGGAACGATCATAGCGGGGTGGTTACTATGGTTCCTTAGGTCGTATTAGATGGCCCGGAAAAATTTTAGGCGATCGGGGTTCGGGGTTCCCGGGACCCCTTGGAAGGCGTGGGCTGCACACGAAAATATGGAAATCGCGCGGAATTATAGTTTTTTCGCTGAAAAACGCAAAAGACTAGGAACGATCATGGCGGGGAGGTGACTATGGTTCCTTAGGTTGTATTTGATAGTCCAAAAAATTTTTAGGCGATCCGGCTCCGGGGGGCCCGACCCACTCGGAAGGCGTGGGCGATAGCATAAAAAAATTTGGGAATCGGGCGGAATTCTAGTTTTTTGGCCAAAAAATGCAAAAAATGAGGAACGATCATGGCGAGGCGGTGACTATGGTTCATTAGGTCTTAATTGATGGCCCAAAATATTTTTAGGCGATCCGAGTCCGGCGGCCCGGCCCACTCGGAAGGCGTGGGCAATAGCACACAAAAATATGGTAATCGAGCGGAATTCTAGTTTTTTGGCCGAAAAATGCAAAAAATAAGGAACGATCATGGCGGGGCGGATACTATGGTTCCTTAGGTCGTATTTGATTGTCCGGAAAATTTTAGGCGATCGAGGTCCGCGTCTCTTGGGACCACTCGGAATGCGTGGGTATAGCACACGAAAATATGGGAATCGGGCGAAATTCTAGGTCTTTTTCAGTAACATGCAAAAAAATGTGGAAAGATCTTGGCAGGGCGGTGACAATGGTTCCTTTGGTCTTATTTGATAGCCCGGAAAAATATTAGGCGATAGGGGTCCGGAGGTCCCGGGACCACTCGGAAGGTGTGGGCTATAACACACAAAAATATGGGAATCGCGCGGAATTCTAGTTGTTTGGCCGAAAAACGCAAAAAAATAAGGAACGATCATGGCGGGGCGGATACTATGGTTCCTTAGGTCGTATTTGATTGCCCGGAAAAATTTTAGGCGATCGGGGTCCGCGGCTCTTGGGGCCACTCGCAATGCGTGGGTCCCCGGACAAATTGGAAGGCGTGGGTATAGCACACGAAAATATGGGAATCGGGCGTAATTCTAGTTTTTTGGCCGAAATATGCAAAACATGAGAAACGATGATGGCGGGGCGGTAACTATGGTTCCTTAGGTCATATTTGAGGGCCCGAAAAAATTTTAGGCGATCGGGGTCCGGGGGTCCCGGAACCACTTGGAAGGGTGGGCAATAGCACACAAAAATATTGTAATCGGGCGGAATTCTAGTTTTTTGGCCGAAAAACACAACAAAAGAGGAATGATCATGGCTGGCCGGTGACTATGATTCCTTAGGTTATATTTGATAGTCCGGAAAAATTTTAGGCGATATGGGTCCGGAGTTCCTGGGTTCACTTGGAAGTCGTGGGCTATAGGACACGAAAATATGGGAATCGCGCGGAATTCTAGTTGTTAGGCCGAAAAATGCAAAAAATGAGGAACGATCATGGCGGGGCGGATACTATGGTTCCTTAGGTCGTATTTGATAGTCCAGAAAAATTTTAGGCGATAGGGGTCCGGAGACCCGGGACCACTCGGAAGGCGTGGGCTATAACACATAAAAATATGGGATCGCGCGGAATTCTAGTTGTTTGGCCGAAAAACGCAAAAAATGAGGAACGATCATGGCGGGGCAGATACTATGGTTCCTTAGGTCGTATTTGATAGTCCGGAAAAATTTTAGGCGATAGAGGTCCGGAGGTCCCAGGACCACTCGGAAGGTGTGGGCTATAACACACAAAAATATGGGAATCGCGCGGAATTCTAGTTGTTTGGCCGAAAAATGCAAAAAATAAGGAACGATCATGGCGGGGCAGATACTATGGTTCCTTAGGTTGTATTTGATAGTCCAGAAAATTTTTAGGCGATAGGGGTCAGGAGGTCCCGGGACCACTCGGAAGGCATGGGCTATAACACACAAAAATATGGGAATCGAGCGGAATTCTAGTTGTCTGGCCGAAAAACGCAAAAAATGAGGAACGATCATGGCGGGGTGGTTACTATGGTTCCTTAGGTCGTATTTGATGGCCTGGAAAAATTTTAGGCGATCGGGGTTCGGGGTTCCCGGGACCCCTTGGAAGGCGTGGGCTGCACACGAAAATATGGAAATCGCGCGGAATTATAGTTTTTTGGCTGAAAAACGCAAAAGACTAGGAAAGATCATGGCGGGGAGGTGACTATGGTTCCTTAGGTCGTATTTGATAGTCCGGAAAAGGTTTAGGCGATCCGGCTCCGGGGGCCCGGAACCACTCGGAAGGCGTGGGTGATAGCATACAAAAATATGGGAATCGGGCGAAATTCCAGTTTTTTGGCCAAAAAATGCAAAAAATGAGGAAAGATCATGGCGAGGTGGTGACTATGGTTCCTTAGGTCTTAATTGATGGCCCGAAATATTTTTAGGCGATCCGAGTCCGGCGGCCCGGCCCACTCGGAAGGCGTGGGCAATAGCACACAAAAATATGGTAATCGAGCGGAATTCTAGTTTTTTGGCCGAAAAACTCAAAAAATAAGGAACGATCATGGCGGGGCGGATACTATGGTTCCTTAGGTCATATTTGATTGTCCTGAAAATTTTTAGGCGATAGGGGTCAGGAGGTCCTGAGACCACTCGGAAGGCATGGGCTATAACACACAAAAATATGGGAATCGAGCGGAATTCTAGTTGTCTGACCGAAAAACGCAAAAAATGAGGAACGATCATGGCGGGGTGGTTACTATGGTTCCTTAGGTCGTATTTGATGGCCCGGAAAAATTTTAGGCGATCTTGGTTCGGGGTTCCCAGGACCCACTCGGAAGGCGTGGGCAATAGCACACAAAAATATGGTAATCGAGCGGAATTCTAGTTTTTTGGACGAAAACCGCAATAAATGAGGAACGATCATGGCGGGGCGGTGACTATGGTTCCTTAGGTCATATTTGATGGCCCGGAAAATTTTAGGCGATCGGGGTCCACGGCTCCCGGGACCACTCGGAAAGCGTAAGCTATAGCACACTAAAATATGCAAATCGCGCGGAGTTCTAGTTTTTTGGCCGAAAAATGCAAAGCATTTGGAACGATCATGGTGGGGCGGTGACTATGGTACCTTAGGACGTATTTGATAGTCCGGGAAAATTTTAGGCGATCGGGGTCCGCGGCTCCCTAGACCACTTGGAAGGCGTGGGTATAGCACATGAAAATATGGGAATCGGGCGTAATTCTAGTTTTTTGGCCGAAATGTGCAAAAAATGAGAAAAGATGATGGCGGGGCGGTTACTATGGTTCCTTAGGTCGTATTTGATGGCCCGGAAAAATTTTAGGCGATCGGGGTCCGGGGGTCCCGGAACAACTTGGAAGGGTGGGCAATAGCACTCAAAAATATTGTAATAGGGCGGAATTCTAGTGTTTTGGCAGAAAAACGCAACAAATGAGGAATGATCATGGCTGGGCGGTGACTATGGTTCCTTAGGTCGTATTTGAAAGTCCGGAAAAATTTTAGGCGATAGGAGTCCGGAGTTCCCGGGTTCACTTGGATGGCGTGGTCTATAGGACACGAAAATATGGAAATCGCGGGGAATTCTAGTTTTTTGGCCGAAAAACAGAAAAAACTAGGAACGATCATGTCTGGGAGGTGACTATGGTTTCTTAGGTCTTATTTAATAGTCCGAAAAATTTTTAGGCGATAGGGTTCCGGAGACCCGGGACCACTCGGAAGGCGTGGGCTATAACACACAAAAATATGGGATCGCGCGGAATTCTAGTTTTTTGGCCGAAAAATGCAAAAAATAAGGAAAGATCATGGCGGGGAGGATACTATGGTTCCTTAGGTCGTATTTGATAGTCCGGAAAAATTTTAGGCGATCCGAGTCCGGCGGCCCGGCCCACTCGGAAGGCGTGGGCAATAGCACACAAAAATATGGTAATCGAGCGGAATTCTAGTTTTTTGGACGAAAACCGCAATAAATGAGGAACTATCATGGCGGGGCGGTGACTATGGTTCCTTAGGTCGTATTTGATGGCCCGGTAAATTTTAGGCGATCGGGGTCCACGGCTCCCAGGACCACTCGGAAAGCGTAAGCTATAGCACACTAAAATATGCAAATCGCGCGGAGTTCTAGTTTTTTGGCCGAAAAATGCAAAGCATTTGGAACGATCATGGTGGGGCGGTGACTATGGTACCTTAGGATGTATTTGATAGTCCGGAAAATTTTTAGGCGATCGGGGTCCGCGGCTCCCTGGACCACTTGGAAGGCGTGGGTATAGCACACGAAAATATGGGAATCGGGCGTAATTCTAGTTTTTTGGCCGAAATATGCAAAAAATGATAAATGATGATGGCGAGGCGGTTACTATGGTTCCTTAGGTCGTATTTGATAGCCCGAAAAAATTTTAGGCGATCGGGGTCCGGGGGTCCCAGAACAACTTGGAAGGGTGGGCAATAGCACACAAAAATATTGTAATAGGGCGGAATTCTAGTGTTTTGGCGGAAAAATGCAACAAATGAGGAATGATCATGGCTGGGCGGTAACTACGGTTCCTTAGGTCGTATTTGATAGTCCGGAAAAATTTTAGGCGATAGGGGTCCGGAGTTCCCGGGTTCACTTGGAAGGCGTGGGCTATAGGACACGAAAATATGGGAATCGCGCGGAATTCTAGTTGTTTGGCCGAAAAACGTAAAAAATGAGGAACGATCATGGCGGGGCGGATACTGTGGTTCCTTAGGTCGTATTTGACAGTCCGGCAAAATTTTAGGCGATAGGGGTCCGGAGGTCCCGGGACCACTCGGAAGGTGTGGGATATAACACACAAAAATATGGGCATCGCGCGGAATTCTAGTTGTTTGGCCGAAAAACGCAAAATATAAGGAACGATCATGGCGGGGTGGATACTATGGTTCCTTAGGTCGTATTTGATTGCCCATAAAAAGATTAGGCGATCGGGGTCCGCGGCTCTTGGGACCACTAGGAATGCGTGGGTATAGCACACGAAAATATGGGAATCGGGCGAAATTCTAGGTCTTTTTCAGTAACATGCAAAAAATATGGAAAGTTCTTGGCAGGGCGGTGACTATGGTTCCTTTGGTCTTATTTCATAGTCCGGAAAAATATTAGAAGATAGGGGTCCGAAGGTCCCGGGATCACTCGGAAGGCGTGGGCTATAACATACAAAAATATGGGAATCGCGCGGAATTCTAGTTGTTTGGCCAAAAAATGCAAAAAATGAGGAACGATCATAGAGGGGCGGATACTATGGTTCCTTAGGTCGTATTTGATAGTCCGGCAAATTTTTAGGCGATAGGGGTCCGGAGGTCCCGGGACCACTCGGAAGGTGTGGGCTATAACACACAAAAATATGGGCATCGCGCGGAATTCTAGTTGTTTGGCCGAAAAATGCAAAAAATAAGGAACGATCATGTCGGGGCGGATACTATGGTTCCTTAGGTCGTATTTGATTGCCCGTAAAACGTTTAGGCGATCGGGGTTCGCGGCTCTTGGGACCACTCGGAATGCGTGGGTATAGCACACGAAAATATGGGAATCGGGCGAAATTCTAGGTCTTTTTCAGTAACATGCAAAAAATATGGAAAGATCTTGGCAGGGCGGTGACTATGGTTCCTTTGGTCTTATTTGATAGTCCGGAATAATATTAGGCGATAGGGGTCCGGAGGTCCCGGGACCACTCGGAAGGCGTGGGCTACAACATACAAAAATATGGGAATCGCGCGAAATTTTAGTTGTTTGGTCGAAAAATGCAAAAAATGAGGAACGATCATGGCGGGGCGGATACTATGGTTCCTTAGGTCGTATTTGATAGTCCGGAAAAATTTTAGGCGATAGGGTCAGGAGGTCCTGGGACCACTCGGAAGGCGTGGGCTAACTATGGGAATCGCGCGGAATTCTAGTTGTTTGGCCGAAAAACGCAAAACATGAGGAACGATCATGGCGGGGTGGTTACTATGGTTCCTTAGGTCGTATTTGATGGCCCGAAAAATTTTTAGGCGATCGGGGTTCGGGGTTCCAGGGACCCCTTGGAAGGCGTGGGCTAAAGCACACGAAAATATGGAAATCGCGCGGAATTCTAGTTTTTTGGCTGAAAAATGCAAAAGACTAGGAAGGATCATGGCGGGGCGGTGACTATGGTTCCTTAGGTCCTAATTGATGGCCCGAAAATTTTTTAGGCGATCCGAGTCCGGCGGCACGGCCCACTCGGAAGGCGTGGCACACAAAAATATGGTAATCGAGCGGAATTCTAGTTTTTTGGCCGAAAAACGCAATAAATGAGGAACGATCATGGCGGGGCGGTGACTATGGTTCCTTAGGTCGTATTTGATGACCCGGAAAATTTTAGGCGATTGGGGTCCACGGCTCCCGGGACCACTCGGAAGGCGTAAGCTATAGCACACGAAAATATGCAAATCGCGCGGAGTTCTAGTTTTTTGGCCGAAAAATGCAAAGCATTTGGAACGATCATGGTGGGCGGTGACTATGGTACCTTAGGTCGTATTTTATAGTCCGGAAAAATTTTAGGCGATCGGGGTCCGAGGCTCCCCGGACCACTTAGAAGGCGCGGGTATAGCACACAAAAATATAGGAATCGGGCGTAATTCTAGTTTTTTGGCCGAAAAATGCAAAAAATGAGAAACGATGATGGCGGGGCGGTTACTATGGTTCCTTAGGTCGTATTTGATGGCCCGGAAAAATTTTAGGCGATCGGGGTCCGGGGGTCCCGGAACCACTTGGAAGGGTGGGCAATAGCACCCAAAATTTTGTAATCGGGCGGAATTCTAGTTTTTTGGCAAAAAAATGCAAAAAATGAGGAACGATCATGGCAGGGCGGTGACTATGGTTTCTTAGGTCGTATTTGATGGCTCGGAAAATTTTACCCGATCGGGGTCCACGGCTTCCGGGACCACTCGGAAGGGGTAAGCTATAGCACACTAAAATATGCAAATCGCGCGGAGTTCTAGTTTTTTGGCCGAAAAATGCAAAGCATTTGGAACGATCATGGCGGGGTGGTGACTATGGTTCCTTAGGTCGTATTTGATAGTCTGAAAAATTTTTAGACGATCCGACTCCGGGGGGCCCGACCCACTCGGGCGGCGTGGGCGATAGCACACAAAAATATGGGAATCGGGCGTAAATATAGTTTTTTTGCCAAAAAACGCAAAAAATGAGGAACGATTATGGCGGGGCGGTTACTATGGTTCCTTAGGTCGTATTTGACATCCCGGAAAAATTTTAGCCGATCGGGGTCGGGGGTCCTGGAACCACTTGGAAGGGTGGGCAATAGCACACAAAAATATTGTAATCGGGCGGAATTCTAGTTTTTTGGCCGAAAAATGCAACAAATGAGGAATGATCATGGCTGGGCGGTGACTATGGTTCCTTTGGTCTTATTTGATAGTCCGGAAAAATTTTAGGCGATCGGGGTCCGGAGGTCCCGGGACCACTCGTAAAGGCGTGGGCTATAACACACAAAAATATGGGAATCGCGCGGAATTCTAGTTGTTTGGCCGACAAACGCAAAAAATGAGGAACGATCATGGCGGGGCGGATACTATGGTTCCTTAGGTCGTATTTGATAGTCCGGAAAAATTTTAGGCGATAGGGGTCAGGAGGTCCTGGGACCACTCGGAAGGCGTGGGCTATAACACACAAAAATATAGGAATTGCGCGGAATTCTAGTTGTTTGGCCGAAAAATGCAAAAAATGAGGAACGATCATTGCGGGGTGGTTACTATGGTTCCTTAGGTCATATTTGATGGCCCGGAAAATTTTTAGGTGATCGGGGTTCGGGGTTCCCGGGACCCCTTGGAAGGCGTGGGCTAAAGCACACGAAAATATGGAAATCGCGCGGAATTCTAGTTTTTTGGCTGAAAAACGCAAAAACTAGGAAGGATCATGGCGGGGCGGTGACTATGGTTCCTTAGGTCCTAATTGATGGCCCTAAAAAATTTTAGGCGATCCGAGTCCGGCGGCACGGCCCACTCGGAAGGCGTGGCACACAAAAATATGGTAATCGAGCGGAATTCTAGTTTTTTGGCCGAAAAACGCAATAAATGAGGAACGATCATGGCGGGGCGGTGACTATGGTTCCTTAGGTCGTATTTGATGGCCCGGAAAATTTTAGGCGATCGGGGTCCACGGCTCCCGGGACCACTCGGAAGGCGTAAGCTATAGTACACGAAAATATGCAAATCGCGCGGAGTTCTAGTTTTTTGGCCGTAAAATGCAAAGCATTTGGAACGATCATGGTGGGCGGTGACTATGGTACCTTAGGTCGTATTTGATAGTCCGGAAAAATTTTAGGCGATCGGGGTCCGCGGCTCCCCGGACCACTTGGAAGGCGTGGGTATAGCACACGAAAATATGGGAATCGGGCGTAATTCTAGTTTTTTGGCCGAAAAATGCAAAAAATGAGAAACGATGATGGCGGGGCGGTTACTATGGTTCCTTAGGTCGTATTTGACGGCCCGGAAAAATTTTAGGCGATCGGGGTCCGGGGGTCCCGGAACCACTTGGAAGGGTGGGCAATAGCACACAAAAAAATTATAATCGGGAGGAATTCTAGTTTTTTGGCCGAAAAATGAAACAAATGAGGAATGATCATGGCTGGGCAGTGACTATGCTTCCTTTGGTCTTATTTGACAGTCCGGAAAAATTTTAGGCGATCGGGGTCTGCTGCTCCCCGGACCACTTGGAAGGCGTGGATATAGCACACGAAAATATGGGAATCGGGCGTAATTCTAGTTTTTTGGCTGAAAAATGCAACAAATGAGAAACGATGATGGCGGGGCGGTTACTATGGTTCCTTAGGTCGTATTTGATGGCCCGGAAAAATTTTAGGCGATCGGGGTCCGGGGGTCCCGGAACCACTTGGAAGGGTGGGCAATAGCACACAAAAATATTGTAATCGAGCGGAATTCTAGTTTTTTGGCCGAAAAACGCAACAAATGAGGAATGATCATGGTTGGGCGGTGACTATGGTTCCTAAGGTCGTATTTGATATTCCAGAAAAATTTTAGGCGATAGGGGTCCGGAGTTCCCGGGTTCACTTGTAAGGCGTGGGCTATAGGACATGAAAATATGGGAATCGGGCGAAATTCTAGTTGTTTGGCCGAAAAACGCAAAAAATGAGGAACGATCATGGCGGGGCGGATACTATGGTTCCTTAGGTCGTATTTGATAGTCCGGAAAATTTTTAGGCGATCGGGGTCCGGAGGTCCCGGGACCCCTCGGAAGGTGTGGGCTAACACACAAAAATATGGGATCGCGCGGAATTCTAGTTGTTTGGCCGAAAAATGGAAAAAATAAGGAACGATCATGGCAGGGCGGATTATATGGTTCCTTTGGTCGTATTTGATTGCCCGGAAAAATATTTGGCGATCGGGGTCCGCAGCTCTTGGGACCACTCGGAATGCGTGGGTATAGCACACGAAAATATGGGAATCGGGCGAAATTCTAGGTCTTTTTCAGTAACATGCAAAAAATGTGGAAAGATCTTGGCAGGGCGGTGACTATGGTTCCTTTGGTCTTATTTGATAGTCCGGAAAAATATTAGGCGATAGGGGTCCGGAGGTCCCGGGACCACTCGGAAGGCGTGGGCTATAACACACAAAAGTATGGGAATCGCGCGGAATTCTAGTTGTTTGGCCGAAAAACGCAAAATATGAGAAACGATGATGGTGGGGCGGTTACTATGGTTCCTTAGGTCGTATTTGACGGCCCGAAAAAATTTTAGGCGATCGGGGTCCGGGGGTCCCGGAACCACTTGGAAGGGTGGGCAATAGCACACAAAAATATTGTAAATGGGCGGAATTTTAGTTTATTGGCCGAAAAATGCAACAAATGAGGAATGATCATGGCTGGGCGGTGACTATGGTTCCTTTGGTCTTATTTGATAGTCCGGAAAAATTTTAGGCGATCGGGGTCTGCTGCTCCCCGGACCACTTGGAAGGCGTGGGTATAGCACACGAAAATATGGGAATCGGGCGTAATTCTAGTTTTTTGGCGGAAAAATGCAAAAAATGAGAAACGATGATGGCGGGGCGGTTACTATGGTTCCTTAGGTCGTATTTGACGGCCCGGGAAAATTGTAGCCGATCGGGGTCCGGGGATCCCGGAACCACTTGGAAGGGTGGGCAATAGCACACAAAAATATTGTAATCGGGCGGAATTCTAGTTTTTTGGCCAAAAAACGCAACAAATGAGGAATGATCATGGTTGGGCGGTGACTATGGTTCCTTAGGTCGTATTTGATAGTCCTGAAAAATTTTAGGCGATAGGGGTCCGGAGTTCCCGGGTTCACTTGGAAGGCATGGGCTATAGGACACGAAAATATGGGAATCGTGCGGAATTCTAGTTGTTTGGCCGAAAAACGTAAAAAATGAGGAACGATCATGGCGGGGCGGATACTATGGTTCCTTAGGTCGTATTTGATAGTCCGGAAAAATTTTAGGCGATAGGGGTCCGGAGGTCCCGGGACCACTCGGAAGGTGTGGGATATAACACACAAAAATATGGGAATCGCACGGAATTCTAGTTGTTTGGCCGAAAAACGCAAAAAATAAGGAACGATCATGGCAGGGCGGATACTATGGTTCCTTAGGTCGTATTTGATTGCCCGGAAAAATTTTAGGCTATCGGGGTCCGCGGCTCTTGGGACCACTCGGAATGCGTGGGTATAGCACACGAAAATATGGGAATCGGGCGAAATTCTAGGTCTTTTTCAGTAACATGCAAAAAATGTGGAAAGATCTTGGCAGGGCGGTGACTATGATTCCTTTGGTCTTATTTGATCGTCCGGAAAAATATTAGGCGATAGGGGTCCGGAGGTAACGGGACCACTCGGAAGGCGTGGGCTACAACACACAAAAATATGGGAATCGCACGGAATTCTAGTTGTTTGGCCGAAAAACGGAAAATATGAGAAACGATGATGGCGGGGCGGTTACTATGGTTCCTTAGGTCGTATATGACGGCCCGGAAAAATTTTAGGCGATCTGGGTCTGGGGGTCCCGGAAACACTTGGAAGGGTGGGCAATAGCACACAAAAATATTGTAATCGGGCGGAATTCTAGTTTATTGGCCGAAAAATGCAACAAATGAGGAATGATCATGGATGGGCGGTGATTATGGTTCCTTTGGTCTTATTTGATAGTCCGGAAAAATTTTAGGCGATCGGGGTCTGCTGCTCCCCGGACCACTTGGAAGGCGAGGGTATAGCACACGAAAATATGGGAATCGGGGGTAATTCTAGTTTTTTGGCCGAAAAATGCAAAAAATGAGAAACGATGATGGCGGGGCGGTTACTATGGTTCCTTAGGTCGTATTTGATGGCACAAAAATTTTTTAGGCGATCGGGGTCCGGGGGTCCCGGAACCACTTGGAAGGGTGGGCAATAGCACACAAAAATATTGTAATCGGGCGGAATTCTAGTTTTTGGCCGAAAAACGCAACAAATGAGGAATGATCATGGCTGGGCGGTGACTATGGTTCCTTATGTCGTATTTGATAGTCCTGAAAAATTTTAGGCGATAAGTGTCCGGATTTCCCGGGTTCACTTGGAAGGCGTGGGCTATAACACACAAAAATATGGGAATCGCGCGGAATTCTAGTTTTTTGGCCGAAAAACGCAAAAAATGAGGAACGATCATGGCGGGGTGGTTACTATGGTTCCTTATGTCGTATTTGATGGCCCGAAAAAATGTTAGGCGATCGGGGTCCGCGGCTCTTGGGACCACTCGGAATGCGTGGGTATAGCACACGAAAATATGGGAATCGGGCAAAATTCTAGGTGTTTTTCAGTAACATGCAAAAAATGTGGAAAGATCTTGGCAGGGCGGTGACTATAGTTCCTTTGGTCTTATTTTATAGTCCGGAAAAATATTAGGCGATAGGGGTCCGGAGGACCCGGGACCACTCGGAAGGCGTGGGCTATAACACACAAAAATATGGGAATCGCGCGGAATTCTAGTTGTTTGGCCGAAAAATGCAAAAAATGAGAAACGATGATGGCGGTGCGGTTACTATGGTTCCTTAGGTCGTATTTGATGGCCCGGAAAAATTTTAGGCGATCGGGGTCTGGGGGTCCCGGAACCACTTGGAAGGGTGGGCAATAGCACACAAAAATATTGTAATCGGGCGGAATTCTAGTTTTTTGGCCGAAAAATGGAAAAAATGAGGATTGATCATGGCTGGGCGGTGGCCATGGTTCCTTTGGTCTTATTTGATAGTCTGGAAAAATATTAGGCGATAGGGGTCCGGAGGTCCCGGGTTCACTTGGAAGGCGTGGGCTAAAGGACACGAAAATATGGGAATCGCGCGGAATTCTAATTGTTTGGCCGAAAAATGCAAAAAATGAGGAACGATCATGGCGGGGTGGTTACTATGGTTCCTTAGGTCGTATTTGATGGCCCGGAAAATTTTTAGGCGATTGGGGTTCGGGGTTCCCGGGACCCCTTGGAAGGCATGGGCTAAAGCTCACGAAAATATGGAAATCGCGCAGAATTCTAGTTTTTTGGCAGAAAAATGCAAAAGACTAGGAAGGAGCATGGCGGGGCGGTGACTATGGTTCCTTAGGTCGTATTTGATAGTCTGGAAAATTTTTAGGTGATCTGGCTCCGGGGGGCCCGACCCACTCGGAAGGCGTGGGGGATAGCACACAAAAATATGGGAATCGGACGGAATTCTAGTTTTTTGGCCAAAAAATGCAAAAAAATGGGGAACGATCTTGGCGAGGCGGTGGCTATGGTTCCTTAGGTCCTAATTGATGGCCCGAAAATTTTTTAGGCGATCCGAGTTCGGCGGCCCGGCCCACTCGGAAGGCGTGGGGCACACAAAAATATGGTAATCGAGCGGAATTCTAGTTTTTTGGCCGAAAAACGCAATAAATAAGGAACGATCATGGCGGGGCGGATACTATGGTTCCTTAGGTCGTATTTGATAGTCCGGAAAAATTTTAGGCGATAGGGGTCAGGAGGTCCCGGGACCACTCGGAAGGCGTGGACTATAACACACAAAAATATGGGAATCGCGCGGAATTCAAGTTGTTTGGCCGAAAAATGCAAAAAATGAGGAACGATCATGGCAGGGTAGTTACTATGGTTCCTTAGGTCGTATTTGATGGCCCGAAAAATTTTTAGGCGATCGGTGTTCGGGGTTCCCGGAAGCCCTTGGAAGGCGTGGGCTATAACACACAAAAATATGGGAATCGCGCGGAATTCTAATTGTTTGGCCGAAAAACGCAAAAAATGAGGAACGATCATGGCGGGGTGGTTACTATGGTTCCTTAGGTCGTATTTGATGGCCCGGAAAATTTTTAGGCGATCGGGGTTCGGGGTTCCCGGGAACCCTTGGAAGGCATGGGCTAAAGCACACGAAAATATGGAAATCGCGCGGAATTCTAGTTTTTTGGCTGAAAAACGCAAAAGACTAGGAAGGATCATGGCGGGGCGTTGACTATGGTTCCTTAGGTCGTATTTGATAGTCCGGAAAATTTTTAGGCGATCCGGTTCCGGGGGGCCCGACCCACTCGGAAGACGTGGGCGATAGCACACAAAAATATGGGAATCGGGCGGAATTCTAGTTTTTTGGCCAAAAAATGCAAAAAATGAGGAACGATCATGGCGGGGCGGTGACTATGGTTCCTTAGGTCCTAATTGATGGCCCGAAACGTTTTTAGGCGATCGGGGTCCGGAGTTCCTGGGACCACTCGGAAGGCGTGGGGCACACAAAAATATGGTAATCGAGCGGAATTCTAGTTTTTTTGCCGAAAAACACAATAAATGAGGAACGATCATGGCGGGGCGGTGACTATGGTTCCTTAGGTCGTATTTGATGGCCCGGAAAATTTTAGGCGATCGGGGTCCATGGCTCCCAGGACCACTCGGAAGGCGTAAGCTATAGCACACGAAAATATACAAATCGTGCGGAGTTCTAGTTATTTGGCCGAAAAATGCAAAGCATTTGGAACGATCATGGTGGGGCGGTGACTATGGTAGCTTAGGTCGTATTTGATAGTCCGGAAAAATGTTAGGCGATTGGGGTCCGTGGCTCCCCGGACCACTTGGAAGGAGTGGGTATAGCACACGAAAATATGGGAATCGGGCGGAATTCTAGTTTTTTGGCGGAAAAACGCAACAAATGAGGAATGATCATGGCTGGGGGTTGACTATGGTTCCTTAGGTCGTATTTGATAGTGCGAAAAAATTTTAGGCGATAGGTGTCCGGATTTCCCGGGTTCATTTGGAAGGCGTGGGCTATAGGACACGAAAATATGGGAATCGCGCGGAATTCTAGTTGTTTGGCCGAAAAAGGTAAAAAATGAGGAACGATCATGGCGGGGCAGATACTATGGTTCCTTAGGTCGTATTTGATAGTCCGGAAAAATTTTAGGCGATAGGGGTCCGGAGGTCCCGGTACCACTCGGAAGGTGTGGGCTATAACACACAAAAATATGGGAATCGCGCGGAATTCTAGTTGTTTGGCCGAAAAACGCAAAAAATAAGGAATGATCATGGCGGGGCGGATACTATGGTTCCTTAGGTCGTATTTGATTGCCCGGAAAAATGTTAGGCGATCGGGGTCCGCGGCTCTTGGGACCACTCGGAATGCGTGGGTATAGCACATGAAAATATGGGAATCGGGCAAAATTCTAGGTCTTTTTCAGTAACATGCAAAAAATGTGGAAAAATCTTGGCAGGGCGGTGACTATGATTCCTTTGGTCTTATTTGATAGTCTAGAAAAATAATTAGGCGATAGGGGTCCGGAGGTCCCGGGACCACTCGGAAGGCGTGGGCAATAGCACAAAAATATATTGTAATCGGGCGGAATTCTAGTGTTTTGGCCGAAAAATGCAACAAATGAGGAATGATCATGGCTGGGCGGTGAATATGGTTCCTTAGGTCGTATTTGATAGTCCGGAAAAATTTTAGGCGATAAGTGTCCGGATTTCCCGGGTTCACTTGGAAGGCGTGGGCTATAACACACAAAAATATGGGAATCGCGCGGAATTCTAGTTGTTTGGCCGAAAAACGCAAAAAATGAGGAACGATCATGGCGGGGTAGTTACTATGGTTCCTTATGTCGTATTTGATGGCCCGGAAAAATGTTAGGCGATCGGGGTCCGCGGCTCTTGGGACCACTCGGAATGCGTGGGTATAGCACACGAAAATATGGCAATCGGGCAAAATTCTAGGTCTTTTTTCAGTAACATGCAAAAAATGTGGAAAGATCTTGACAGGGCGGTGACTATGGTTCCTTTGGTCTTATTTGATAGTCCGGAAAAATATTAGGCGATAGGGGTCCGGAGGACCCGGGACCACTCGGAAGGCGTGGGCTATAACACATAAAAATATGGGAATCGCGCGGAATTCTAGCTGTTTGGCCGAAAAATGCAAAAAATGAGAAACGATGATGGCGGGGCGGTTACTATGGTTCCTTAGGTCAAATTTGACGGCCCGGAAAAATTTTAGGCGATCGGGGTCTGGGAGTCCCGGAACCACTTGGAAGGGGTGGGCAATAGCACACAAAAATATTGTAATCGGGCGGAATTCTAGTTTTTTGGCCGAAAAATGCAACAAATGAGGAATAATCATGGCTGGGCGGTGACTATGGTTCCTATGGTCTTATTTGATAGTCCGGAAAAATTTTAGGCGATCGAGGTCTGGTGCTCCCCGGACCACTTGGAAGGCGAGGGTATAGCACACAAAAATATGGGAATCGGGCGTAATTCTAGTTTTTTGGCCGAAAAATGCAAAAAATGAGAAACGATGATGGCGGGGTGGTTACTATGGTTCCTTAGGTCGTATTTGATGCCACAGAAAAATTTTTAGGCGATCGGGGTCCGGGGGTCCCGGAACCACTTGGAAGGGTGGGCAATAGCACACAAAAATATTGTAATCGGGCGGAATTCTAGTTTTTTGGCCGAAAAACGCAACAAATGAGGAATGATCATGGCTGGGCGGTGACTATGGTTCCTTAGGTCGCATTTGATAGTCCGGAAAAATTTTAGGCGATAGGGGTCTGGAATTCCTGGGTTCACTTGGAAGGCGTGGGCTATAGGACACGAAAATATGGGAATCGCGCGGAATTCTAGTTTTTGGCCGAAAAATAGAAAAAACTAGGAACGATCAAGGCTGGGCGGTGACTATGGTTCCTTAGGTCGTATTTGATGGCCCGGAAAATTTTAGGCGATCGGGGTCCGCGGCTCTTGGGACCACTCGGACTGCGTGGGGCACACAAAAATATGATAATCGAGCGGAATTCTAGTTTTTTGGCCGAAAAACGCAATAAATGAGGAACAATCATGGCGGGGCGGTGACTATGGTTCCTTAGGTCGTATTTGATGGCCCGAAAAATTTTAGGCGATCGGCGTCCACGGCTCCCGGGACCCCTTGGAAGGCGTGGGCTAAAGCACATGAAAATATGGAAATCGCGCGGAATTCTAGTTTTTTGGCTGAAAAACGCAAAAGACTAGGAACGATCATAACGGGGCGGTGACTATGATTCCTTGGGTCATATTTGATAGTCTGGAAAATTTTTAGGCGATCCGTCTCCGAGGGGCCCAACCCACTCGGAAGGCGTGGGCGATAGTACACAAAAATATGGGAATCGGGCGGAATTCAAGTTTTTTGGCCAAAAAATGCAAAAAATGAGAAACGATCATGGCGAGGCGGTGACTATGGTTCCTTAGGTCCTAATTGATGGCCCGAAAATTTTTTAGGCGATCCGAGTCCGGCGGCCCGGCCCACTCGGAAGGCGTGGGCAATAGCACACAAAAATATTGTAATCGGGCGGAATTCTAGTTTTTTGGCCGAAAAACGCAACAAATGAGGAATGATCATGGCTGGGCGGTGACTATGATTCCTTAGGTCTTATTTGATAGTCCGGAAAAATTTTAGGCGATAGGGGTCCGGAGTTCCCGGGTTCACTTGGAAGGCGTGGGCTATAGGACACGAAAATATGGGAATCGCGCGGAATTCTAGTTTTTTGGCCGAAAAACGGAAAAAACTAGGAACGATCATGGCTGGGCGGTGACTATGGTTCCTTAGGTCTTATATGATAGTCCGGAAAAATTTTAGGCGATAGAGGTCCGCGTCTCTTGGGACCACTCGGAATGCGTGGGTATAGCGCACGAAAATATGGGAATCGGGCGAAATTCTAGTTGTTTGGCCGAAAAACGCAAAAAATGAGGAACGATCATGGCGGGGCGGATACTATGGTTCCTTAGGTCGTATTTGATAGTCCGGAAAATTTTTAGGCGATCGGGGTCCGGAGGTCCCGGGACCCCTCGGAAGGTGTGGGCTAACACACAAAAATATGGGATCGCGCGGAATTCTAGTTGTTTGGCCGAAAAATGCAAAAAATAAGGAACGATCATGGCAGGGCGGATTATATGGTTCCTTTGGTCGTATTTGATTGCCCGGAAAAATTTTTGGCGATCGGGGTCCGCGGCTCTTGGGACCACTCGGAATGCGTGGGTATAGCACACGAAAATATGGGAATCGGGCGAAATTCTAGGTCTTTTTCAGTAACATGCAAAAAATGTGGAAAGATCTTGGCAGGGCGGTGACTATGGTTCCTTTGGTCTTATTTGATAGTCCGGAAAAATATTAGGCAATAGGGGTCCGGAGGTCCCGGGACCACTCGGAAGGCGTGGGCTATAACACACAAAAATATGGGAATCGCGCAGAATTTAAGTTGTTTGGCCGAAAAATGCAAAAAATGAGGAACGATCATGGCGGGGCAGATACTATGGTTCCTTAGGTCGTATTTGATAGTCCGGAAATATTTTAGGCGATAGGGGTCCGGAGGTCCCGGGACCACTCGGAAGGCGTGGGCTATAACACACAAAAATATGGGAATCGCATGGAATTCTAGTTGTTTGGCCGAAAAACGCGAGAAATGGGGAACGATCATGGCGGGGTGGTTACTATGGTTCTTTAGGTCGTATTTGATGGCCCGGAAAATTTTTAGGCAATCGGGGTTCGGGGTTCCCGGGACCCCTTGGAAGGCGTGGGCTAAAGCACACGAAAATATGGAAATCGCGCGGAATTCTAGTTTTTTGGCTGAAAAACGCAAAAGACTAGGAACGATCATGGCGGGGCGGTGACTATGGTTCCTTAGGTCGTATTTGATAGTCCGGAAAAATTTTATGCGATCCGGCTCCGGGGGGCCCGACCCACTCGGAAGGCGTGGGCGATAGCACACAAAAATATGGGAATCGGGCGGAATTCTTGTGTTTTGGCAAAAAAATGCAAAAAATGAGAAACGATCATGGCGAGGCGGTGACTATGGTTCTTTAGGTCCTAATTGATGGCCCGAAAATTTTTTAGGCGATTCGAGTCCGGCGGCCCGGCCCACTCGGAAGGCGTGGGCAATAGCACACAAAAATATGGTAATCGAGCGGAATTCTAGTTTTTGGGCCAAAAATGCAAAACATGAGGAACGATCATGGCGAGACGGTGACTATGGTTCCTTAAGTCGTAATTGATGGCCCGAAAATTTTTTTGGCGATCCGAGTCCGTCGGCCTGGCCCACTCGGAAGGCGTGGGTCCACGGCTCCCGGGACCATTCGGAAGGCGTAAGCTATAGCACACGAAAATATGCAAATCTCACGGAGTTCTAGTGTTTTGGCCGAAAAATGCAAATCATTTGGAACGATCATGGTGGGGCGGTGACTATGGTACCATAGGTCATATTTGATAGTCCGGAAAATTTTTAGGCGATCGGGGTCCGCGGCTCCCCGGACCACTTGGAAGGCGTGGGTATAGCACACGAAAATATGGGAATCGGGTGTAATTCTAGTTTTTCGGCCGAAAAATGCAAGAAATGAGAAACGATGATCCCGAGGCGGTTACTATGGTTCCGTAGGTCATATTTGACGGCCCGGAAAAATTTTAGGCGATCGGGGTCCTGGGGTCCCGGAACCACTTGGAAGGGTGGGCAATAGCACACAAAAATATTGTAATCGGGCGGAATTCTAGTTTTTTGGCTGAAAAACGCAACAAATGAGGAATGATCATGGCTGGGCGGTGACTATGGTTCCTTAGGTCGAATTTGATAGTCCGGAAAAATTTTAGGCGATAGGGGTCCGGAGTTCTCGGGTTCACTTGGAAGGCGTGGGTTGACACGAAAATATGGGAATCGAGCGGAATTCTAATTTTTTGGCCGAAAAACGGATAAAACTAGGAAGGATCATGGCTGGGCGGTGACTATGGTTCCTTAGGTCTTATTTGATAGTCCGGAAAAAATTTTAGGCGATAGGGGTCCGTGTCTCTTGGGACCACTCGGAATGCGTGGGTATAGCACACGAAAATATGGGAATCGGGCGAAATTCTAGTTGTTTGGCCGAAAAATGCAAAAAATGAGGAACGATCAAGGCGGGGCGAATACTATGGTTCCTTAGGTCGTATTTGATAGTCCGGAAAATTTTTAGGCGATCGGGGTCCGGAGGTCCCGGGACCCCTCGGAAGGCGTGGGCTATAACACACAAAAATATGGGAATCGCGCGAAGTTCTAGTTGTTTGTCCGAAAAACGCAAAAAATAAGGAACGATCATGGCAGGGTGGATAATATGGTTCCTTAGGTCGTATTTGATTGCCCGGAAAAATTTTAGGCGATCGGGGTCCGCGGCTCTTGGGACCACTCGGAATGCGTGGGTATAGCACACGAAAATATGGGAATAGGGCGAAATTCTAGGTCTTTTTAAGTAACATGCAAAAAATGTGGAAAGATCTTGGCAGTGCGGTGACTATGGTTCCTTTGGTCTTATTTGATAGTCCAGAAAAATATTAGGTGATAGGGGTCCGGAGGTCCCCGGGACCATTCGGAAGGCGTGGGCTATAACACACAAAAATATGGGAATCGCGCGGAATTCTAGTTGTTTGGCCGAAAAACGCAAAAAATAAGGAACGATCATGGAGGGGCGGATACTATGGTTCCTTAAGTCGTATTTGATAGTCCGGAAATATTTTAGGCGATCAGGGTCCACGGCTCCCGGGACCACTCGGAAGGCGTGGGCTATAAGACACGAAAATATGGGAATCGCGCGGAATTCTAGTTTTTTGGCCGAAAAATGTAAAGCATTTGGAACGATCATGGTGGGGCGGTGACTATGGTACCTTAGGTCGTATTTGATAGTCCGGAAAAATTTTAGGCGATCGGGGTCCGCGGCTCCCTGGACCACTTCAAAGGCGTGGGTATAGCACACAAAAATATGGGAATAGGCCGTAATTCTAGTTTTTTGGCCGAAAAATGCAAAAATTAGAAACGATGATCGCGGGGCGGTTACTATGGTTCCTTAGGTCGTATTTAACGGCCCGAAAAAATTTTAGGCAATCGGGGTCCGGGGGTCCCGGAACCACTTGGAAGGGTGGGCAATAGCACACAAAAATATTGTAATCGGGCGGAATTCAAGATTTTTGGCCGAAAAACGCAACAAATGAGGAATGATCATGGCTGGGCGGTGACTATTGTTCCTTAGGTCGTATTTGATAGTACGGAAAAATTTTAGGCGATAGGGGTCCGGAGTTCCCGGGTTCACTTGGAAGGCATGGGCTATAGGACACGAAAATATGGGAATCGCGCAGAATTCTAGTTTTTTTGCCGAAAAATGGAAATAACTAGGAACGATCATGGCTGGGCGGTGACTATGGTTCCTTAGGTCTTATTTGATAGTCTGGAAAATTTTTAGGCGATCGGGGTCCGCGGCTCTTGGGACCACTTGGAATGCGTGGGTATAGCACACGAAAATATGGGAATCGGGCGAAATTCTAGTTGTTTGGCCGAAAAACGCAAAAAATGAGGAACGATCATGGCGGGGTGGTTACTATGGTTCCTTAGGTCGTATTTGATGGCCCGGAAAATTTTTAGACGATCGGGGTTTGGGGTTCCCGGGACCCCTTTGAAGGCGTGGGCTAAAGCACACGAAAATATGGAAATCGCGCGGAATTCTAGTTTTTTGGCTGAAAAATGCAAAAGACTAGGAACGATCATGGAGGGGCGGTGACTATCGTTCCTTAGGTCGTATTTGATAGTCCGGAAATTTTTTAGGCGATCCGAGTCCGGCGGCCCGGCCCACTCGGAAGGCGTGGGGCACACAAAAATATGGTAATCGAGCAGAATTCTATCTTTTTGGCTAAAAAATGCAATAAATGAGGAACGATCATGGCGGGCGGTGACTATGGTTCCTTAGGTCATATTTGATGGCCCGAAAATTTTTAGGCGATCGGGGTCCACGGCTCCCGGGACCACTCGGAAGGCGTATGCTATAGCACACGAAAATATGCATATCGCGCGGAGTTCTAGTTTTTTGGCTGATAAATGCAAAGCATTATGAACGATCATGGCTGGGCGGTGACTATGGTTCCTTAGGTCGTATTTGATAGTCCGTAAAAATTTTAGGCGATAGGGGTCCGGAGTTCCCGGGTTCACTTGGAAGGCGTGGGTTATAGGACACGAAAATATGGGAATCGCGCAGAATTCTAGTTTTTTGGCCGAAAAATAGAAAAAACTAGGAACGATCATGGCTGGGCGGTGACTATGGTTCCTTAGGTCTTATTTGATAGTCCGGAAAAATTTTAGGCGATAGGGGTCCGCGTCTCTTGGGACCACTCGGAATGCGTGGGTATAGCACACGAAAATATAGGAATCGGGCGAAATTCTAGGTCTTTTTCAGTAACATGCAAACAATGTGGAAAGATCTTGGCAGGGAGGTGACTATGGTTCCTTTGGTCTTATTTGATAGTATGGAAAATTTTTAGGCGATCGGGGTCGGAGGTCCCGGGACCCCTCGGAAGGTGTGGGCTATAACACACAAAAATATGGGAATCGCGTGAAATTCTAGTTGTTTGGCCGAAAAACGCAAATAATAAGGAACGATCATGGCAGGGCGGATAATATGGTTCCTTATGTCGTATTTGATTGCCCGGAAAAATTTTAGGCGATCGAGGTCCGCGGCTCTTGGGACCACTCGGAATGCGTGGGTATAGCACATGAAAATATGGGAATCGGGCGAAATTCTAGGTCTTTTTCAGTAACATGCAAAAAATGTGGAAGGGCGGTGTCTATGGTTCCTTTGGTCTTATTTGATAGTCCAGAAAAATATTAGGCGATAGGGGTCCGGAGGTCCCGGGACCACTCGGAAGGCATGGGCTATAACACACAAAAATATGGGAATCGCGCGGAATTCTAGTTGTTTGGCCGAAAAATGCAAAAAATGAGGAACAATCATGGCGGGGCGGATACTATGGTTCCTTAGGTCGTATTTGATAGTCCGAGAAAATTTTAGGCGATAGGGGTCAGGAGGTCCCGGGACCACTCAGAAGGCATGGGCTATAACACACAAAAATATGGGAATCTCGCGGAATTCTAGTTGTTTGGCCTAAAAACGCAAAAAATGAGGAACGATCATGGTGGGGTGGTTACTATGGTTCCTTAGGTCGTAATTGATGGCCCGGAAAATTTTTAGGCGATCGGGGTTCGGGGTTCCCGGGACCCCTTGGAAGGCGTGGGATAAAGCACACGAAAATATGGAAATCGCGCGGAATTCTAGGTTTTTTGCTGAAAAACGCAAAAGACTAGGAACAATCATGGCGGGGCGGTGACTATGGTTCCTTAGGTCGTATTTGATAGTCCGGAAAATTTTTAGGCGATCCGGCTCCGGGGGCCCGACCAACTCTGAAGGCGTGGGCGATAGCACACAAAATTATGGGAATCGGTCGGAATTCTAGTTTTTTGGCCAAAAAATGCAAAAAATGAGGAACGATCATGGCGAGGCGGTGACTATGGTTCCTTAGGTCCTAATTGATGGCCCGAAAATTTTTTAGGCGATTCGAGTCCGGCGGCCCGGCCCACTCGGAAGGCGTGGGCAATAGCACACAAAAATATGGTAATCGAGCGGAATTCTAGTTTTTTGGCAAAAAATGCAAAACATGAGGAACGATCATGGCGAGACGGTGACTATGGTTCCTTAGGTCGTAATTGATGGCCCGAAAATTTTTTAGGCGATCCGAGTCCGGCGCCATGGCCCACTCGGAAGGCGTGGGCAATAGCATACAAAAATATGGTAATCAAGCGAAATTCTAGTTTTTTGGCCGAAAAACGCAAAAAATGAGGAACGATCATGGCGGGGCGGTGACTATGGTTCCTTAGGTCGTATTTGATGGCCCGGAAAATATTAGGCGATCGGGGTCCCCGGCTCCCGGGACCACTCGGAAGGCGTAAGCTATAGCACACGAAAATATGCAAAATCGCGCGGAGTTCTAGTTTTTGGGCCGAAAAATGCAAAGCATTTGGAACGATCATGGTGGGGCAGTGACTATGGTACCTTAGGTCGTATTTGATAGTCCGGAAAAATTTTAGGCGATTGGGGTCCGCTGCTCCCCAGACCACTTGGAAGGCGTGGGTATAGCACACGAAAATATGGGAATCGGCCGTAATTCTAGTTTTTTGGCCGAAAAATGGAAAAAATGAGAAACGATGATCGCGGGGCGGTTACTATGGTTCCTTAGGTCGTATTTGACGGCCCGGAAAAATTTTAGGCGATCGGGGTCCGGGGGGCCCGGAACCACTTGGAAGGGTGGGCAATAGCACACAAAAATATTGTAATCGGGCGGAATTCTAGATTTTTGGCCGAAAAACGCAACAAATGAGGAATGATCATGGATGGTCGGTGACTGTTGTTCCTTAGGTCGTATTTCATAGTACGGAAAAATTTTAGGCGATAGGGGTCCGGAGTTCCTGGGTTCACTTGGAAGGCGTGGGCTATAGGACACGAAAATATGGGACTCGCGCGGAATTCTAGTTTTTTGGCCGAAAAACAGAAAAAAACTAGGAATGATCATGGCTGGGCGGTGACTATGGTTCCTTAGGTCTTATTTGATAGTCCAGAAAAATTTTAGGCGATAGGAGTCCGCGGCTCTTGGGACCACTCGGAATGCGTGGGTATAGCACACGAAAATATGGGAATCGGCCGAAATTCTAGTTGTTTGGCCGAAAAACGCAAAAAATGAGGAACGATCATGGCGGGGTGGTTACTATGGTTACTTAGGTCGTATTGGATGGCCCGAAAATTTTTTAGACGATCGGGGTTCGGGGTTCCCGGGACCCCTTTGAAAGCGTGGGCTAAAGCACACGAAAATATGAAAATCGCGCGGAATTCTAGTTTTTTGGCTAAAAAACGCAAAAGACTAGGAACGATCATGGCGGGGCGGTGACTATCATTCCTTAGGTCGTATTTGATAGTCCTGAAATTTTTTAGGCGATCCGAGTCCGGCGGCCCGACCCACTCGGAAGGCGTGGGGCACACAAAAATATGGTAATCGAGCGAAATTTTAGCTTTTTGGCTGAAAAATGCAATAAATGAGGAACGATCATGGCGGAGCGGTGACTATGGTTCCTTAGGTCATATTTGATGGCCCGGAAAATTTTAGGCGATCGGGGTCCACGGCTCCCGGGACCACTCTGAAGGCGTATGCTATAGCACACGAAAATATGCAAATCGCGCGGAGTTCTAGTTTTTTGGCTGAAAAATGCAAAGCATTTGGAACGATCATGGTGGGGCGGTGACTATGGTACCTTAGGTCGTATTTGATAGTCCGAAAATTTTTTTGGCGATCGGTGTCCGCGGCTCCCCGGACCACTTGGAAGGCGTGGGTATAGCACACGAAAATATGGGAATCGGGCGTAATTCTAGTTTTTTGGCCGAAAAATGCAAAAAATGAGAAACGATGATCGCGGGGCGGTTACTATGGTTCCTTAGGTCGTATTTGACGGCCCGAAAAAATTTTAGGCGATCGGGGTCCGGGGGTCCCGGAACCACTTGGAAGGGTGGGCAATAGCACACAAAAACGCAACAATTGAGGAATGATTATGGTTGGGCGGTGACTATGGTTCCTTAGGTCGTATTTGATAGTCCGGAAAAATTTTAGGCGATAGGGGTCCGGAGTTCCCGGGTTCACTTGGAAGGCGTGGGATATAGGACACGAAAATATGGGAATCGCGCAGAATTCTAGTTTTTTGGCCGAAAAACGGAAAAAACTAGGAACGATCATGGCTGGGCGGTGACTATGGTTCCTTAGGTCTTATTGATAGTCCGAAAAAATTTTAGGCGATCGAGGTCCGCGGCTCTAGGGACCACTCGGAATGCGTGGGTATAGCACATGAAAATATGGGAATCGGGCGAAATTCTAGGTCTTTTTCAGTAACATGCAAAAAATTTGGAAAGATCTTGGCAGGGCGGTGACTATGGTTCCTTTGGTCTTATTTGATAGTCCGGAAAAATATTAGGCGATAGGGGTCCGGAGGTCCCGGGACCACTCGGAAGGCGTGGGCTATAACACACAAAAATATGGGAATCGCGCGGAATTCTAGTTGTTTTGCCGAAAAATGCAAAAAATGAGGAACAATCATGGCGGGGCGGATACTATGGTTCCTTAGGTAGTATTTGATAGTCCGGGAAAATTTTAGGCGATAGGGGTCAGGAGGTCCCGGGACCACTCGGAAGGCGTGGGCTATAACACACAAAAATATGGGAATCTCGCGGAATTCTAGTTGTTTGGCCTAAAAACGCAAAAAATGAGGAACGATCATGGTGGGGTGGTTACTATGGTTCCTTAGGTCGTAATTGATGGCCCGGAAAATTTTTAGGCGATCGGGGTTCGGGGTTCCCGGGACCCCTTGGAAGGCGTGGGCTAAAGCACACGAAAATATGGAAATCGCGCGGAATTCTAGTTTTTTTGCTAAAAACGCAAAAGACTAGGAACAATCTTGGCGGGGCGGTGACTATGGTTTCTTAGGTCGTATTTGATAGTCCGGAAATTTTTTAGGCGATCCGGCTCTGGGGGGCCCGACCCACTCGGAAGGCGTGGGCAATAGCACACAAAATTATGGGAATCGGTCGGAATTCTAGTTTTTTGGCCAAAAAATGCAAAAAATGAGGAACGATCATGGCGAGGCGGTGACTATGATTCCTTAGGTCCTAATTGATGGCCCGAAAAGTTTTTAGGCGATCCGAGTCCGGCGGCCCGGCCCACTCGGAAGGCGTGGGCAATAGCACACAAAAATATGGTAATCGAGCGGAATTCTAGTTTTTTTGCCAAAAATGCAAAACATGAGGAACGATCATGGCGAGACGGTGACTATGGTTCCTTAGGTCGTAATTGATGGCCCAAAAATTTTTTAGGCGATCCGAGTCCGGCGCCCTGGCCCACTCGGAAGGCGTGGGCAATAGCACACAAAAATATGGTAATCGAGCGGAATTCTAGTTTTTTGGCCGAAAAACGTAATAAATGAGGAACAATCATGGCGGGGCGGTGACTATGGTTCCTTAGGTCGTATTTGATGGCCCGTAAAATTTTAGGCGATCGGGGTCCACGGCTCCCGGGACCACTCGGAAGGCGTAAGCTATAGCACACGAAAATATGCAAATCGCGCGGAGTTCTAGTTTTTTGGGCGAAAAATGCAAAGCATTTGGAACGATCATGGTGGGGCGGTGACTATGGTACCTTAGGTCGTATTTGATAGTTCGGAAAAATTTTAGGCGATCGGGGTCCGTGGCTCCCCGGACCACTTGGAAGACATGGGTATAGCACACGAAAATATGGGAATCGGGCGTAATTCTAGTTTTTTGGCCAAAAAATGCAAAAAATGAGAAACGATGATCGCGGGGAGGTTACTATGGTTCCTTAGGTCGTATTTGATGTCCCGGAAAAATTTTAGGCGATCGGGGTCCGGGGGTCCCGGAACCACCTGGAAGGGTGGGCAATAGCACACAAAAATATTGTAATCGGGCAGAATTCTAGATTTTTGGCAGAAAAATGCAACAAATGAGGAATGATCATGGCTGGGCGGTGACTATTGTTCCTTAGGTCGTATTTGATAGTTCGGAAAAATTTTAGGCGATAGGGGTCCGGAGTTCCCTGGTTCACTTGGAAGGCGTGGGCTATAGGACACGAAAATATGGGAATCGAGCGGAATTCTAGTTTTTTGGCCGAAAAACGGAAAAACCTAGGAACGATCATGGCTGGGCGGTGACTATGGTTCCTTAGGACTTATTTGATAGTCCGGAAAAATTTTAGGCGATCGGGGTCCGCGGCTCTTGGGACCACTCGGAATGCGTGGGTATAGCACATGAAAATATGGGAATCGGGCGAAATTCTAGTTGTTTGGCCGAAAAACGCAAAAAATGAGGAACGATCATGGCGGGGTGGTTACTATGGTTTTTTAGGTCGTATTTGATGGCCCAGAAAATTTTTAGGCGATCGGGGTTCGGGGTTCCCGAGACCCCTTGGAAGGCGTGGGATAAAGCACACGAAAATATGGAAATCGCGCGGAATTCTAGTTTTTTGGCTGAAAAACGCAAAAGACTAGGAACGATCATGGCGGGGCGGTGACTATGGTTCCTTAGGTCGTATTTGATAGTACGGAAAATTTTTAGGCGATCCGGCTCCGGGGGGCCCGGCCCACTCGGAAGGCGTGGGCGATAGCACACAAAAATATGGGAATCGTGCGGAATTCTTGTTCTTTGGCCAAAAAATGCAAAAAATGAGGAACGATCATGGCAGGGCGGATACTATGGTTCCTTAGGTCGTATTTGATAGTTCGGAAAAATTTTAGGCGATAGGGGTCAGGAGGTCCCAGGACCACTCGGAAGGCGTGGGCTATAACACACAAAATATGGGAATCGCGCAGAATTCTAGTTGTTTGCCGAAAAACGCAAAAAATGAGGAACGATCACGGCGGGGTGGTTACTATGGTTCCTTAGGTCGTATTTGATGGCCCGGAAAATTTTTAGGCGATCGGGGTACGGGGTTCCCGGGACCCCTTGGAAGGCGTGGGCTAAAGCACACGAAAATATGAAAATCGCGCGGAATTCTAGTTTTTTGGCTAAAAAACGCAAAAGACTAGGAACAATCATGACGGGGCGGTGACTATGGTTCCTTAGGTCGTATTTGATAGTCCGAAAATTTTTTAGGCGATCCGGCTCCGGGGGACCCGACCCACTCGGAAGGCGTGGGCTAGCACACAAAAATATGGGAATCGGGCGGAATTCTAGTTTTTTGGCCAAAAAATGCAAAAAATGAGGAACGATAAAGGCGAGGCGGTGACTATGGTTCCTTAGGTACTAATTGATGGACCGAAAATTTTTTAGGCGATCCGAGTCAGGCGGCCCGGCCCACTCGGAAGGCGTGGGGCACACAAAAATATGGTAATCGAGCGGAATTCTAGGTTTTTGGCCGAAAAATGCAATAAATGAGGAACGATCATGGCGGGGCGGTGACTATGGTTCCTTAGGTCGTATTTGATTGCCTGGAAAATTTTAGGCGATCGGGGTCCACGGCTCCCGGGACCACTCGGAAGGCGTAAGCTATAGCACACGAAAATATGCAAATCGCGCGGAGTTCTAGTTTTTTGGCCGAAAAATGCAAAGCATTTGGAACGATCACGGTGGGGCGTTGACTATGGTACCTTAGGTCGTATTTGATAGTCCGGAAAAATTTTAGGCGATCGGGGTCCGCGGCTCCCCGGACCACTTGGAAGGCGTGGGTATAGCACACGAAAATATGGGAATCGGGCGTAATTCTAGTTTTTTGGTCGAAAAATTCAAAACATGAGAAACGATGATCGAGGGGTGGTTACTATGGTTCTTTAGGTCGTATTTGACGGCCCGAAAAGATTTTAGGCGATCGGGGTCCGGGGGTCCCGGAACCACTTGGAAGGGTGGGCAATAGCACACAAAAATATTGTAATCGGGCGGAATTCTAGATTTTTGGCCGAAAAACACAACAAATGAGGAATGATCATGGCTGGGCGGTGACTATTGTTCCTTAGGTCGTATTTGATAGTCCGGAAAAATTTTAGGCGATAGGGGTCCGGAGTTCCCGGGTTCACTTGGAAGGCGGGGCTATAGGACACGAAAATATGGGAATCGCGCGGAATTCTAGTTTTTTGGCCGAAAAATGGAAAAAACTAGGAACGATCATGGCTGGGCGGTGACTATGGTTCCTTAGGTCGTATTTGATAGTCCGGAAAAATTTTAGGCGATCGGGGTCCGCGGTTCTTGGGACCACTCGGAATGCGTGAGTATAGCAGACGAAAATATGGGAATCGGGCGAAATTCTATATGTTTGACCGAAAAACGCAAAAAATGGGGAATGATCATAGCGGGGCGGTGACTATGGTTCCTTAGGTCGTATTTGATGGCCCGGTAAATTTTAGGCGATCGGGGTCCACGGCTCCCGGAACCACTCGGAAGGCAAATCGCGCGGAGTTCTAGTTTTTTGGCCGAAAAATGCAAAGCATTTGGAACAAAATTTTAGGCGATCGGGGTCCGGGCGTCCCGAAACCACTTGGAAGGGTAGGCAATAACACACAAAAATATTGTAATCGGGCGGAATTCTAGTTTTTTGGCCGAAAAACGCAACAAATGAGGAGTGTTCATGGCTGGGCGGTGACTATGGTTCCTTAGGTCGTATTTGATAGTCCGTAAAAATTTTAGGCGATAGGGGTCCGGAGTTCCCGGATTCACTTGGAAGGCGTGGGCTATAGGACACGAAAATATGGGAATCGCGCGGAATTCTAGTTTTTTGGCCGAAAAACGGAAAAAACTAGGAACGATCATGGCTGGGCGGTGACTATGGTTCCTTAGGTCTTATTTGATAGTCCGGAAAAATTTTAGGCGATCGGGGTCCGCGGCTCTTGGGACCACTCGGAATGCGTGGGTATAGCACACGAAAATATGGGAATCGGGCGAAATTCTAGTTGTTTGGCCGAAAAATGCAAAAAATGAGGAACGATCATGGCGGGGCGGATACTATGGTTCCTTAGGTCATATTTGATAGTCCGGAAAATTTTTAGGCAATCGGGGTCCGGTGGTCCCGGGACCCCTCGGAAGGCGTGGGCTAAAGCACACGAAAATATGGAATCGCGCGGAATTCTAGTTTTTTGGCCGAAAAACGCAAAAGACTAGGAATGATCATGGCGGGGCGGTGACTATGGTTCCTTAGGTCGTATTTGATAGTCCGGAAAAATTTTAGGCGATCCGGCTCCGGGGAGCCCGACCCACTCGGAAGGCGTGGGCGCGTACACAAAAATATGGGAATCAGGCGGAATTCTAGTTTTTTGGCCAAAAAATGCAAAAAATGAGGAACGATCATGGCGAGGCGGTGACTATGGTTCCTTAGGTCGTATTTGATGGCCCGGAAAATTTTAGGCGATCGGGGTCCACGACTCCCGGGACCACTCGGAAGGCGTAAGCTATAGCACACGAAAATATGCAAATCGCACGGAGTTCTAGTTTTTTGGCCGAAAAATGCAAAGCATTTGGAAAGATCATGGTGGGGCGGTGACTATGGTACCTTAGGTCGTATTTGATAGTCCGGAAAAATTTTAGGCGATCGGGGTCTGCGGCTCCCCTGACCACTTGGAAGGCGTGGGTATAGCACACGAAAATATGGGAATCGGGCGTAATTCTAGTTTTTTGGTCGAAAAATGGAAAAAATGAGAAACGATGATGGCAGTGCGGTTACTATGGTTCCTTAGGTCGTATTTGATGGCCCGGAAAAATTTTAGTCGATCGGGGTCCGGGGGTCCCGGAACTACTTGGAAGGGTGGGCAATAGCACACAAAAATATTGTAATCGGGCGGAATTCTAGTTTTTTGGCCGAAACACACAACAAATGAGGAATGATCATGGCTGGGCGGTGACTATGGTTCCTTAGGTCGTATTTGATAGTCCGGAAGAATTATAGGTGATAGGGGTCCGGAGATCCCGGGTTCACTTGGAAGGCGTGGGCTATAGGACACGAAAATATGGGAATCGAGCGGAATTCTAGTTTTTTGAGCGAAAAAACGGAAAAAACTAGGAACGATCATGGCTGGGCGGTGACTATGGTTCCTTAGGACTTATTTGATAGTCCGAAAAAATTTTAGGCGATCGGGGTCCGCGGCTCTTGGGCCCACTCGGAAGGCGTGGGCGATAGCACACAAAAATATGGTAATCGAGCGAAATTCTAGTTTTTTTTCAGTAACATGCAAAAAATGTGGAAAGATCTTGGCAGGGCGGTGACTATGGTTCCTTTGATCTTATTTGATAGTCCGAAAAAATATTAGGCGATAGGGGTCCGGAGGTCCCGGGACCACTCGGAAGGCGGGGCGGTGACTATGGTTCCTTAAGTCATATTTGATAGTCCGGAAAATTTTTAGGCTATCCGGCTCCGGGGGGCCCGACCCACTCAGAAGGCGTGGGCGATAGCACACAAAAATATGGGAATCAGGTGGAATTCTATTTTTTTGACCAAAAACTGCAAAAAATGAGGAATGATCATGGCGAGGCGGTGACTATGGTTCCTTAGGTCCTAATTGATGGCCCAAAAATTTTTCAGGTGATCCGAGTCCGGCGGTCCGGCCCACTCGGAAGGCATGGGCTAGCACACAAAAATATGGTAATCGAGCGGAATTCTAGTTTTTTGGCCGAAAAACACAATAAATGAGGAACGATCATGGCGGGGCGATGACTATGGTTCCTTAGGTCGTATTGGATGGCCCAGAAAATTTTAGGCAATCGGGGTCCACGGCTCCCGGGACCACTCGGAAGGCGTAAGCTATTGCACACGAAAATATGCAAATCGCGCGGAGTTCCAGTTTTTTGGCCGAAAAATGCAAAGCATTTGGAACGATCATGGTGGGGCGGTGACTATGGTACCTTAGGTCGTATTTGATAGTCCAGAAAAATTTTAGGCGATCGGGGTCCGCGGCTCCCCGGACCACTGGGAAGTCGTGGGTATAGCACACGAAAATATGGGAATCGGGTGTAATTCTAGTTTTTTTGCCGAAAAATGCAAAAAATGAGAAACGATGATCGCGGGGCGGTTACTATGGTTCCTTTGGTCGTATTTGATGGCCCGGAAAATTTTTAGGCGATCGGGGTCCGGGGGTCCCGGAACCACTTGGAAGGGTGGGCAATAGCACACAAAAATATTGTAATCGGGCGGAATTCTAGTTTTTTGGCCGAAACACGCAACAAATGAGGAATGATCATGGCTGGGCGGTGACTATGGTTCCCTAGGTCGTATTTGATAGTCCGGAAAAATTTTAGGCGATAGGGGTCCGGAGTTCCCGGGTTCACTTGGAAGGCGTGGGCTATAGGACACGAAAATATGGGAATCGAGCGGAATTCTAGTTTTTTGGCCGAAAAACGGAAAAACTAGGAACGATCATGGCTGGGCGATGACTATGGTTCCTTAGGACTTATTTGATAGTCCGGAAAAATTTTAGGCGATCGGGGTCCGCGGCTCTTGGGACCACTCGGAATGCGTGGGTATAGCACACGAAAATATGGGAATCGGGCGAAATTCTAGTTGTTTGGCCGAAAAACGCAAAACATGAGGAACGATCATGGCGGGGTGGTTACTATGGTTCCTTAGGTCGTATTTGATGGCCCGGAAAATTTTTAGGTGATCGGGGTTCGGGGTTCCCGGCACCCCTTTGAAGGCGTGGTCTAAAGCACACGAAAATATGGAAATCGCGCGGAATTCTAGTTTTTTGGCTGAAAAATGCAAAAGACTAGGAACGATCATGGCGGGGCGGTGACTATGGTTCCTTAGGTCATATTTGATAGTCCGGAAAAATATGGGAATCAGGCGGAATTCTCGTTTTATGGCCAAAATTTACAAAAAGTGAGGAACGAACATGGCGAGGCGATGACTATGGTTCCTTAGGTCTTAATTGATGGCCCAAAATTTTTTTAGGCGATCCGAGTCTGGCGGCCCGGCCCACTCGGAAGGCGTGGGCAATAGCACACAAAAATATGGTAATCGAGCGGAATTCTAGTTTTTTGGCTGAAAAACGCAATAAATGAGGAACGATCATGGCGGGGCGGTGACTATAGTTCTTTAGGTCGTATTTGATGACCCGGAAAATTTTAGGAGATCGGGGTCCACGACTCCCGGGACCACTCGGAAGGCGTAAGCCATAGCACACGAAAATATGCAAATCGCGCGGAATTCTTGTTTTTTGGCCAAAAAATGCAAAGCATTTGGAATGATCATGGTGGGGCGGTGACTATGGTACCTTAGGTCGTATTTGATAGTACGGAAAAATGTTAGGCGATCGGAGTCTGCGGCTCCCCGGACCACTTGGAAGGCGTGGGTATAGCACACGAAAATATGGGAATCGGGCGTAATTCTAGTTTTTTGGCCAAAAAATGCAAAAAATGAGAAACGATGATGGCGGGGCGGTTACTATGGTTCCTTAGGTCGTATTTGACGGCCCGAAAAAATTTTAGGCGGAATTCTAGTTTTTTGGCCGAAAAACGCAACAAATGAGGAATGATCATGGCTGGGTGATGACTATGGTTCCTTAGGTCGTATTTCATAGTCCGAAAAATTTTTAGGCGATCCGGCTCCGGGGGGCCCGACCCACTCGGAAGGCATGGGCGATAGCACACAAAAATATGAGAATCGGGCGGAATTCTAGTTGTTTGGCCAAAAAATACAAAAAATGAGTAACGATTATGGCGAGGCAGTGACTATGGTTCCTTAGGTCCTAATTGATGGCCTAAAAACTTTTTAGGCGATCCGAGTCCGGCGGCCCGGCCCACTCGGAAGGCGTGGGCAATAGCACATAAAAATATGGTAATCGAGCGGAATTCTAGTTTTTTGGCCGAAAAACGCAATAAATGAGGAACGATCTTGGCGAGGCGGTGACTATGGTTCCTTAGGTCGTATTTGATGGCCCGGAAAATTTTAGGCGATCGGGGTCCATGGCTCCCGGGACCACTCGGAAGGCGTAAGCTATAGCACACGAAAATATGCAAATCGCGCGGAGTTCTAGTTTTTTGGCCGAAAAATGCAAAGCATTTGGAACGATCATGGTGGGGCGATGACTATGGTACCTTAGGTCGTATTTGATAGTCCGGAAAATTTTTAGGCGATCGGGGTCCGCGGTTCCCCGGACCACTTGGAAGGCGTGGGTATAGCACACGATAATATGGGAATCGGGCGTAATTCTAGTTTTTTGGCCGAAAAATGCAAAAAATGAGAAACGATGATGGCGAGGCGGTAACTATGGTTCCTTAGGTCGTATTTGACAGCCCAGAAAAATTTTAGGCGATTGGGGTCCGGGGGTCCCGGAACCACTGGGAAGGGTGGGCAATAGCACACAAAAATATTATAATCGGGCGGAATTCTAGTTTTTTGGCCGAAAAACGCAACAAAAGAGGAATGATCATGGCTGGGCGGTGACTATGGTTCCTTAGGTCGTATTTGATAGTCCGGAAAAATTTTAGGCGATAGGGGTCTTGAGGTCCCGGGACCACTCGGAAGGTATGGGCTATAACACACAAAAATAAGGGAATCGCGCGGAATTCTAGTTGTTTGGCCGAAAAATGCAAAAAATAAGGAACGATCATGGGTGGGCGGTGACTATGGTTCCTTAGGTATTATTTGATAGTCCGGAAAAGTTTTAGGCGATAGGGGTCCGGAGACCCGGATCCACTTGTAAGGCGTGGGTATAACACACGAAAATATGGGAATCGGGCGGAATTCTAGTTGTTTGGCCGAAAAATGTAAAAAATGAGAAACGATCATGGCGGGGTGGATACTATGGTTTCTTAGGTCGTATTTGAGAGTCCGGAAAATTTTTAGGCGATAGGGGTCAGGAGGTCCCAGGACCACTCGGAAGGCGTGGGCTATAACACACAAAAATATGGGAATCACGCGGAATTCTAGTTGTTTGGCCGAAAAACGCAAAACATGAGGAACGATCATGGCGGGGTGGTTACTATGGTTCCTTAGGTCCTAATTGATGGCCCGAAAAGTTTTTAGGCGATCCGAGTCCGGTGGCCCGGCCCACTCGGAAGGTGTGGGCAATAGCACACAAAAATATGGTAATCGAGCGGAATTCTAGTTTTTTGGCCAAAAAACGCAGTAAATGAGGAACGATAATGGCGGGGCGGTGACTATGGTTCCTTAGGTCGTATTTGATGGCCCGGAAAATTTTAGGCGATCGGGGTCCATGGCTCCCGGGACCACTCGGAAGATGTAAGCTATAGCACACTAAAATATGCAAATCGCGCGGAGTTCTAGTTTTTTGGCCGAAAAATGCAAAGCATTTGGAACGATCATGATGGGGCGGTGACTTTGGTACCTTAGGTCGTATTTGATAGTACGGAAAAATTTTAGGCGATCGGGGTCCGCGGCTTCCCGGACCACTTGGAGGGCGTGGGTATAGCACACGAAAATATGGGAATCGGGCGTAATTCTAGTTTTTTGGCCGAAAAATGCAAAAAATGAGAAACGATGATGGTGTGGCGGTTACTATGGTTCCTTAAGTCGTATTTGACAGCCCGGAAAAAATTTAGGCGATCGGGGTCCGGGGGTCCCGGAACCACTGGGAAGGGTGGGCAATAGCACACAAAAATATTGTAATCGGGCGGAATTCTAGTTTTTTGGTCAAAAAACGCAACAAATGAGGAATGATCATGGCTGGGCGGTGACTATGGTTCCTTAGTTCGTATTTGATAGTCCGGAAAAATTTTAGGCGATAGGGGTCCTGAGGTCCCGGGACCACTCGGAAGGTGTGGGCTATAACACACAAAAATATGGGAATCGCGCGGAATTCTAGTTGTTTGGCCGAAAAACGCAAAAACTAAGGAACGATCATGGCTGGGCGGTGACTATGGTTCCTTAGGTTTTATTTGATAGTCCGGAAAAATTTTAGGCGATAGGTGTCCGGAGACCTGGGACCACTTGTAAGGCGAGGGTATAGCACACAAAAATATGGGAATCGGGCGGAATTCTAGTTGTTTAGCCGAAAAATGAAAAAAATGAGAAACGATCATGGCGGGAAGGTGACTATGGTTCCTTAGGTCTTATTTGATAGTCCGGAAAATTTTTTAGGTGATCCGAGTGCGGGGGGCACGGCCCACTCGGAAGGCGTGGGCTATAGCACACGAAAATATGGGAATCGTTGGGAATCCTAGTTGTTTGGCCGAAAAACGCAAAATATAAGGAACGATCATGGCGGGGCGGATACTATGGTTCCTTAGGTCATATTTAATTGCCCGGAAAAATTTTAGGCGATCGGGGTCCGCGGCTCTTGGGACCACTCGGAATGCGTGGGTATAGCACGCGAAAATATGGTAATCGGGTGAAATTCTAGGTCTTTTTCAGTAACATGCAAAAAATATGGAAAGATCTTGGCAGGGCGGTGACTATGGTTCCTTTGGTCTTATTTGATAGTCCGGAAAAATATTAGGCGATAGGGGTCCGGAGGTCCCGGGACCACTCGGAAGGCATGGGCTATAACACACAAAAATATGGGAATCGCGCGGAATTCTAGTTGTTTGGCCGAGAAATGCAAAAAATGAGGAACGATCATGGCGGGGCGGATACTATGGTTCCTTAGGTCGTATTTGATAGTCCGGAAAAATTTTAGGCGATAGGGGTCAGGAGGTCCCGGGACCACTCGGAAGGCGTGGGCTATAACACACAAAAATATGGGAATCGCGCGGAATTCTAGTTGTTTGGACGAAAAATGCAAAAAATGAGGAACGATAATGGCGAGGTGGTTACTATGGTTCCTTAGGTCGTATCTGATGGCCCGAAAAAGTTTTAGGCGATCGGGGTTCGGGGTTCCCGGGACCCCTTGGAAGGCGTGGGTTAAAGCACAGGAAAATATGGAAATCGCGCGGAATTCTAGTTTTTTGGCTGAAAAATGCAAAAGACTAGGAACGATCATGGTGTGGTGGTGACTATGGTTCCTTAGGTCGTATTTGATAGTCCGGAAAATTTTTAGGCGATCCGGCTCCGGGGGCCCGACCCACTCGGAAGGCGTGGGCGATAGCACACAAAAATATGAGAATCGGGCGGAATTCTAGTTTTTTGGCCAAAAAATGCAAAAAATGAGGAACGATCATCGCGAGGCGGTGACTATGGTTCCTTAGGTCGTATTTGTTTTCCCGGAAAATTTTAGGCGATCGGGGTCCACGGCTCCCGGGACCACTCGGAAGGCGTAAGCTATAGCACACGAAAATATGCAAATCGCGCGGAGTTCTAGTTTTTTGGCTGAAAAATGCAAAGCATTTGGAACGATCATCGTGGGGCGGTGACTATGGTACCTTAGGTCGTATTTGATAGTCCGGAAAAATTTTAGGCGATTGGGGTCCGCGGCTCCCCGGACCACTTGGAAGGCGTGGGTATAGCACACAAAAATATGGGAATTGGGCGTAATTCTAGTTTTTTGGCCGAAAAATGCAAAAAATGAGAAACGATGATGGCGGGGCGGTTACTATGGTTCCTTAGGTCATATTTGATGGCCCGGAAAAATTTTAGGTGATCGGGGTCCACGGCTCCCGGGACCACTCGCAAGGCGTAAGCTATAGCACACGAAAATATGCAAATCGCGCGGAGTTCTAGTTTTTTGGCCGAAAAATGCAAAGCATTTGGAACAATCATGGTGGGGCGTGGACTATGGTACCTTAGGTCGTATTTGATAGTCCGGAAAAATTTTAGGCGATCGGCGTCCGCGGCTCCCCAGACCACTTGGAAGGCGTGAGTATAGCACACGAAATATGGGAATCGGGCATAATTCTAGTTTTTTGGCCTAAAAACGCAACAAATGAGGAATGATCATGGATGGGCGGTGACTATGGTTCCTTAGGTCGTATTTGATAGTCCGGAAAAATTTTAGGCGATAGGGGTCCGAAGTTCCCGGGTTCACTTGGAAGGCGTGGGCTATTATAGCACACAAAAATATGGGAATCGTTCGGAATTCTAGTTGTTTGGCCAAAAAATAGGAACGATCATGGCTGGGCGGTGACTATGGTTCCTTAGGTCTTATTTGATAGTCCGGAAAAATTTTAGTTGATCGGGGTCCGCGGCTCATGGGACCACTCGGAATGCGTGGGTATAGCACACGAAAATATGGGAATCAGGTGAAATTCTAGTTGTTTGGCCAAAAAATGCAAAAAAATCAGGAAAGATAATGGCGGGGTGGTTACTATGGTTCCTTAGGTCGTTTTTGATGCCCCGGAAAATTTGTAGGCGATCGGGGTTCGGGGTTCCCGGGACCCCTTTGAAGGCGTGGGCTAAAGCACACGAAAATATGGAAATCGCGCGGAATTCTAGTTTTTTGGCTGAAAAACGCAAAAGACTAGGAACGATCATGGCGGGGCGGTGACTATGGTTCCTTAGGTCGTATTTGATAGTCCGAAAAATTTTTAGGCGATCCGGCTCCGGGGTCCCGACCCACTCGGAAGGCGTGGGCGATAGCACACAAAAATATGGGAATCGGGCGGAATTCTCGTTTTTTGGCCAAAAAATGCAAAAAAAGAGGAACGATCATGGCGAGGCGGTGACTATGGTTCCTTAGGTCCTAATTGATGGCCCGAAAAGTTTTTAGGCCATCCGAGTCCGACGGCCCGGCCCACTCGGAAGGCGTGGGCAATAGCACACAAAAATATGGTAATCGAGCGGAATTCTAGTTTTTTGGCCGAAAAATGCAATAAATGAGGAACGATCATGGTGGGGCGGTGACTATGGTTCCTTAGGTCGTATTTGACGGCACCAAAAACTTTAGGCGATCGGGGTCCACAGCTCCCGGGACCACTCGGAAGCCGTAAGCTATAGCACACTAAAATATGCAAATCGCGCGGAGTTCTAGTTTTTTGGCCGAAAAATGCAAAGCATTTGGAACGATCATGGTGAGGCGGGGACTATGGTACCTTAGGTCGTACTTGATAGTCCGGAAAAATTTTAGGCGATCGGAGTCCGCGGCTCCCCGGACCACTTGGAAGGCGTGGGTATAGCACACGAAAATATGGGAATCGGGCATAATTCTAGTTTTTTGGCCGAAAAATGTAAAAAATGAGAAACGATGATGGCGGGGCGGTTACTATGGTTCCTTAGGTCGTATTTGACAGCCCGGAAAAATTTTAGGTGATCGGGGTCCGGGGGTCCCGGAACCACTTGGAAGGGTGGGCAATAGCACACAAAAATATTGTAATCGGGCGGAATTCTAGTTTTTTGGCCAAAAAATGCAACAAATGAGGAATGATCATGGCTGGGCGGTGACTATGGTTCCTTAGGTCGTATTTGATAGTCCGGAAAAATTTTAGGAGATAGGGGTCCAGAGTTCCCGGGTTCACTTGGAAGGTGTGGGCTATAGGACACGAAAATATAGGAATCGCGCGGAATTCTAGTTGTTTCGCCGAAAAACGCAAAAAATAAGGAACGATCATGGCTAGGCGGTGACTATGGTTCCTTAGGTCTTATTTGATAGTCCGGAAAAATTTTAGGCGATAGGGGTCCGGAGACCCGGGACCACTTGTAAGGCGTGGGTATAGCACACGAAAATATGGGAATCGGGCGGAATTCTAGTTGTTTGGCCGAAAAATGCAAAAAAGGAGAAACGATCATGGCGGGAAGGTGAATATGGTTCCTTAGGTCTTATTTGATGGCCCAAAAACTTTTTAGGTGGTCCGAGTGCCGGGGGCATGGCCCACTCGGAAGGCGTGGGCTATAGCACAGGAAAATATGGGAATTGCGCGGAATTCTAGTTGTTTGGCCGAAAAACGCAAAAAATAAGGAACGATCATGGCGGGGCGGATACTATGGTTCCTTAGGTCGTATTTGATTGCCCGGATAAATTTTAGGCGATCGTGGTCCGCGGCTCTTGGGACCACTCGAAATGCGTTGGTATAGCACACTAAAATATGGGAATCGGGCGTAATTCTAAGTCTTTTTCAGTAACATGCAAAAAATGTGGAAAGCTCTTGGCAGGGCGGTGACTATGGTTCCATTGGTCTTATTTGATAGTCCGGAAAAATATTAGGCGATAGGGGTCCGGAGGTCCCGGGACCACTCGGAAGGCGTGGGCTATAACACACAAAAATATGGGAATCACGCGAAATTCTAGTTGTTTGGCCGAAAAACGCAAAAAATGAGGAACTATCATGGCGGGGTTGATACTATGGTTCCTTAGGTCATATTTGATTGTCCGGAAAAATTTTAGGCGATAGGGGTCAGGAGGTCCCGGGACCACTCGGAAGGCGTGGGCTATAACACACAAAAATATGGGAATCGCGCGGAATTCTAGTTGTTTGGCCAAAAAATGCAAAAAAAGAGGAACGATCATGGAGGGGTGGTTACTATGGTTCCTTAGGTCGTATTTGATGGCCCGAAATATTTTAAGGAGATCGGGGTTCGGGGTTCCCGGGATCCCTTGGAAGGCGTGGGCTAAAGCACACGAAAATATGGAAATCGCGCGGAATTCTAGTTTTTTGGCTGAAAAATGGGAAGGAATAGGAACGATCATGGTGGGGCGGTGACTATGGTTCCTTAGGTAGTATTTGAAAGTCCAAAAAATTTTTAGGCGATCTGGCTCCGGGGGGCCTGACCCACTCGGAAGGCGTGGGCGATAGCACACAAAAATATGGTAATCGGGCTGAATTCTCATTTTTTGGCCAAAAAATGCAAAAAATAAGGAACGATCATGGCGAGGCGGTGACTATGGTTCCTTAGGTCCTAATTGATGGCCCGAAAAGTGTTTAGGCGATCCAAGTCCGGCGGCCCGGCCCACTCGGATGGCGTGGGCAATAGCACACAAAAATATGGTAATTGAGCAGAATTCTAGTTTTTTGGCCGAAAAACGCAATAAATGAGGAACGATCATGGCGGGGCGGTGACTATGATTCCTTAGGTCATATTTGATGGCCCCGAAAAATTTTAGGCGATCGGGGTCCAAGGCTCCCGGGACCACTCTGAAGGCGTAAGCTATAGCACACGAAAATATGCAAATCGCGCGGAGTTCTAGTTTTTTGGCCGAAAACTGCAAAGCATTTGGAACGATCATGGTGGGGCGGGGACTATGGTACCTTAGGTTGTATTTGATATTCCGGAAAAATATTAGGCGATCGGGGTCCGCGGCTCCCTGGACCACTTGGAAGGCGTGGGTATAGCACACGAAAATATGGGAATCGGGCATAATTCTAGTTTTTTGGCCGAAAAATGCAAAAAATGAGAAACGATGATGGCGGGGCGGTTACTATGGTTCCTTAGGTCGTATTTGACGGCCCGGAAAACTTTTAGGCGATCGGGGTCCGGGGGTCCCGGAACCACTTGGAAGGGTGGGCAATAGCACACAAAAATATTGTAATCGGGCGAAATTCTAGTTTTTGGCCGAAAAACGCAACAAATGAGGAATGATCATGGCTGGGTGGTGACTATGGTTCCTTAGGTCGTATTTGATAGTCCGGAAAAATTTTAGGTGATAGGGGTCCGGAGTTCCCGGGTTCACTTGGAAGGCGTGGGCTATAGGACACGAAAATATGGGAATCGCGCGGAATTCTAGTTTTTTGGCCGAAAAACGGAAAAAACTAGGAACGATCATGGCTGGGCGGTGACTATGGTTCCTTAGGTCTTATTTGATATTCCGGAAAAATTTTAGGCGATCGGGGTCCGTGGCTCTTGGGACCACTCGGAATGCGTGGGTATAGCACACGAAAATATGGGAATCGGGCAAAATTCTAGTTGTTTGGCCGAAAAACGCAAAAAATAAGGAACGATCATGGCGAGGTGGTTACTATGGTTCCTTAGGTCGTATTTGATGGCCCGGAAAATTTGTAGGCGATCGGGGTTCGGGGTTCCCGGGACCCCTTTGAAGGCATGGGCTAAAGCACACGAAAATATGGAAATCGCGTTGAATTCTAGTTTTTTGGCTGAAAAACACAAAAGACTAGGAACGATCATGGAGGGGCGGTGACTATGGTTCCTTAGGTCGTATTTGATAGTCCGGAAAATTTTTAGGCGATCCGGCTCCGGGGGGCCCGACCCACTCGGAAGGCGTGGGCGATAGCACACAAAAATATGGAAAGCGGGCTGAATTCTCGTTTTTTGGCCAAAAAATGCAAAAAATGAGGAACGATCATGGCGAGGCGGTGACTATGGTTCCTTAGGTCCTAATTGATGGCCCAAAATTTTTTTAGGCGATCCGAGTCCGGCGGCCCGGCCCACTCGGAAGGCGTGGGGCACACAAAAATATGGTAATCGAGCGGAATTCTATTTTTTTGGCCGAAAAATGCAATAAATGAGGAACGATCATGGCGGGGCGGTGACTATGGTTCCTTAGATCGTATTTGATGGCCCAAAAAATTTTAGGCGATCGGGGTCCTCGGCTCCCGGGACCATTCGAAAGGCGTAAGCTATAGCACACGAAAATATGCAAATCGCGCGGAGTTCTAGTTTTTTGGCCGAAAAATGCAAAGCATTTAGAACGATCATGGTGGGGCAGTGACTATGGTACCTTAGGTCGTATTTGATAGTCCAGAAAAATTTTAGGCGATCGGGGTCCGCGGCTCCCCGGACCACTTGGAAGGCGTGGGTATAGCACACGAAAATATGGGAATCGGGCGTAATTCTAGTTTTTTGGCCAAAAAATGCAAAAAATGAGAAACGATGATGGCGGGGCGGTTACTATGGTTCTTTAGGTCGTATTTGACGGCCCCGAAAAATTTTAGTCGATCGGGGTCCGGGGTTCCCGGAACCACTTGGAAGGGTGGGCAATAGCACACAAAAATATTGTAATCGGGCGGAAATCTAGTTTTTTGGCCGAAAAACGCAACAAATGAGGAATGATCATGGCCGGGCGGTGACTATGGTTCCTTAGGTCGTATTTGATAGTCCGGAAAAATTTTAGGCGATAGGGGTCTGGAGTTCCCGGGCTCACTTGGAAGGTGTGGGCTATAGGACACGAAAATATGGGAATCGCGCGGAATTCTAGTTTTTTGGCCGAAAAACAGAAAAAACTAGGAACGATCATGGCTAGGGGGTGACTATGGTTCCATAGGTCTTATTTGACAGTCCGGAAAATATTTTGGCGATAGGGGTCCGCGTCACTTAGGACTACTCGGAATGCGTGGGTATAGCACACGAAAATATGGGAATCAGGCAAAATTCTAGTTGTTTGGCCGAAAAACGCAAAAAATGAGGAACGATCATGGCGGGGCGGATACTACGGTTCCTTAGGTCGTATTTGATAGTCGTGAATTTATTTAGGCGATCGAGGTCCGGAGGTCCCGGGACCCCTCGGAAGGCGTGGGCTATAACACACAAAAATATGGGAATCGCGCGGAATTCTAGTTGTTTTGCCGAAAAATGCAAAAAATAAGGAACGATCATGGCAGGGCGGATAATATGGTTCCTTAGGTCGTATTTGATTGCCCGGAAAAATTTTAGGCGATCGGGGTCCGCGACTCTTGGGACCACTCGGAATGCGTGGGTATAGCACACGAAAATATGAGAATCGGGCGAAATTCTAGGTCTTTTTCAGTAACATGCAAAAAATGTGGAAAGATCTTGGTAGGGCGGTGACTATGGTTCCTTTGGTCTTATTTGATAGTCCGGAAAAATATTAGGCGTTAGGGGTCCGGAGGTCCCGTGACCACTCGGAAGGCGTGGGCTATAACACACAAAAATATGGGAATCGCGCGGAATTCTAGTTGTTTGGCCGAAAAACGCCAAAAATGAGGAACGATCATGGCGGGGCGGATACTATGGTTCCTTAGGTCGTATTTGATAGTCCGGAAAAATTTTAGGCGATAGGGGTCAGGTGGTCCCGGGACCACTCGGAAGGCGTGGGCTATAACACACAAAAATATGGGAATCGCGCGGAATTCTTGTTGTTTGGCCAAAAAACGCAAAAAATGAGGAACGATCATGGCGGGGTGGTTACTATGGTTCCTTAGGTCGTATTTGATGGCCCAAAAATTTTTTAGGCGATCGGGGTTTGGGGTTCCCGGGACCCCTTGGAAGGCGTGGGCTAAAGCACACAAAAATATGGAAATCACGCGGATTTCTAGTTTTTTGGCTGAAAAACACAAAAGACTAGGAACGATCATGGCTGGGCGGTGACTATGGTCCCTTAGGTCTTATTTGATAGTCCAGAAAATTTTTAGGCGATCCGGCTCCGGGGGGCCCGACCCACTCGGAAGGCGTGGGCGATAGCACACAAAAAATATGTGAATCGGGCGGAATTCTAGTTTTTTGGCCAACAATGCAAAAAATGAGGAACGATCATGGCGAGGCGGTGACTATGGTTCCTTAGGTCCTAATTGATGGCCCGAAATATTTTTAGGCGATCCGAGTCCGGTGGCTCGGCCCACTCGGAAGGCGTGGGGCACACAAAAATATGGTAATCGAGCGGAATTCTAGCTTTTTGGCTGAAAAACGCAATAAATGAGGAACGATCATGGCGGGGCGGTGACTATGGTTCCTTAGGCCGTATTTGATGGCCCGGAAAATTTCAGGCGATCGGGGTCCTCGGCTCCCGAGACCACTCGGAAGGCGTAAGCAATAGCACACGAAAATATGCAACTCGCGCGGAGTTCTAGTTTTTTGGCCGAAAAATGCAAAGCATTTGGAACGATCATGGTGGGGCGGTGACTATGGTACCTTAGGTCGTATTTGATAGTCCGGAAAAATTTTAGGCGATCGGGGTCCGCGGCTCCCCGGACCACTTGGAAGGCGTGGGTATAGCACACGAAAATATTGGAATCGGGCGTAATTCTAGTTTTTTGGCCGAAAAATGTAAAAAATGAGAAACGATGATGGCAGGGCGGTTACTATGGTTCCTTAGGACGTATTTGACAGCCCGGAAATATTTTAGTCGATCGGGGTCCGGGCGTCCCGGAACCACTTGGAAGGGTGGGCAATAGCACACAAAAATATTGTAATCGGGCGGAATTCTAGTTTTTTGGCCGAAAAACGCAAAAAATGAGGAATGATCATGGCTGGGTGTTGACTATGGTTCCTTAGGTCGTATTTGATAGTCCGGAAAATTTTTAGGCGATAGGGGTCCAGAGTTCCCGGGTTCACTTTGAAGGCGTGGGCTATAGGACACGAAAATATGGAAATCACGCGGAATTCTAGTTTTTTGGCTGAAAAACGCAAAAGACTAGGAATGATCATGGCGAGGCGGTGACTATGGTTCCTTAGGTCGTATTTGATAGTCCGAAAAATTTTTAGGCGATCCGGCTCCGGGGGGCCCGACCCACTCGGAAGGCGTGTGCGATAGCACACAAAAAATATGTGAATCGGGCGGAATTCTAGTTTTTTGGCCAACAATTCAAAAAATGAGGAACGATCATGGCGAGGCGGTGACTATGGTTCCTTAGGTCCTAATTGATGGCCCGAAATATTTTTAGGCGATCCGAGTCCGGTGGCCCGGCCCACTCGGAAGGCATGGGGCACACAAAAATATGGTAATCGAGCGGAATTCTAGCTTTTTGGCTGAAAAACGCAATAAATGAGGAACGATCATGGCGGGGCGGTGACTATGGTTCCTTAGGTCGTATTTGATGGCCCGGAAAATTTCAGGCGATCGAGGTCCTCGGCTCCCGGGACCACTCGGAAGGCGTAAGCAATAGCACACGAAAATATGCAACTCGCGCGGAGTTCTAGTTTTTTGGCCGAAAAATGCAAAGCATTTGGAACGATCATGGTGGGGCGGTGACTATGGTACCTTAGGTCGTATTTGATAGTCCGGAAAAATTTTAGGCGATCGGGGTCCGCGGCTCCCCGGACCACTTGGAAGGCGTGGGTATAGCACACGAAAATATGGGAATCGGGCGTAATTCTAGTTTTTTGGCCGAAAAATGTAAAAAATGAGAAACGATGATGGCAGGGCGGTTACTATGGTTCCTTAGGACGTATTTGACAGCCCGGAAATATTTTAGTCGATCGGGGTCCGGGGGTCCCGGAACCACTTGGAAGGGTGGGCAATAGCACACAAAAATATTGTAATCGGGCGGAATTCTAGTTTTTTGGCCGAAAAACGCAAAAAATGAGGAATGATCATGGCTGGGCGGTGACTATGGTTCCTTAGGTCGTATTTGATAGTCCGGAAAATTTTTAGGCGATAAGGGTCCGGAGTTCCCGGGTTCACTTTGAAGGCGTGGGCTATAGGACACGAAAATATGGAAATCACGCGGAATTCTAGTATTTTGGCTGAAAAATGCAAAAGACTAGGAATGATCATGGCGAGGAGGTGACTATGGTTCCTTAGGTCGTATTTGATAGTCCGAAAAATTTTTAGGCGATCCGGCTCCGGGGGGCCCGACCCACTCGGAAGGCGTGTGCGATAGCACACAAAAAATATGTGAATCGGGCGGAATTCTAGTTTTTTGGCCAACAATTCAAAAAATGAGGAACGATCATGGCGAGGCGGTGACTATGGTTCCTTAGGTCCTAATTGATGGCCCGAAATATTTTTAGGCGATCCGAGTCCGGTGGCCCGGCCCACTCGGAAGGCGTGGGGCACACAAAAATATGGTAATCGAGCGGAATTCTAGCTTTTTGGCTGAAAAACGCAATAAATGAGGAACGATCATGGCGGGGCGGTGACTATGGTTCCTTAGGTCGTATTTGATGGCCCGGAAAATTTCAGGCGATCGGGGTCCTCGGCTCCCGGGACCACTCGGAAGGCGTAAGCAATAGCACACGAAAATATGCAACTCGTGCGGAGTTCTAGTTTTTTGGCCGAAAAATGCAAAGCATTTGGAACGATCATGGTGGGGCGGTGACTATGGTACCTTAGGTTGTATTTGATAGTCCGGAAAAATTTTAGGCGATCGGGGTCCGCGGCTCCCCGGACCACTTGGAAGGCGTGGGTATAGCACACGAAAATATGGGAATCGGGCGTAATTCTAGTTTTTTGGCCGAAAAATGCAAAAAATGAGAAACGATGATGGCGGGGCGGTTACTATGGTTCCTTAGGACGTATTTGATGGCCCGAAAATATTTTAGTCGATCGGGGTCCGGGGGTCCCGGAACCACTTGGAAGGGTGGGCAATAGCACACAAAAATATTGTAATCGGGCAGAATTCTAGTTTTTTGGCCGAAAAACGCAATAAATGAGGAATGATCATGGCTGGGCGGTGACTATGGTTCCTTAGGTCGTATTTGATAGTCCGGAAAATTTTTAGGCGATAGGGGTCCGGAGTTCCCGGGTTCACTTTGAAGGCGTGGGCTATAGGACACGAAAATATGGGAATCGCGCGGAATTCTAGTTTTTTGGCCAAAAACGGAAAAAACTAGGAACGATCATGGCTGGGCGGTTACTATGGTTCCTTAGGTCTTATTTGATAGTCCGGAAAAATTTTAGGCTTTCGGGGTCCGCATCTCTTGGGACCACTCGGAATGCGTGGGTATAGCACACGAAAATATGGGAATCGAGCGAAATTCTAGTTGTTTGGCCGAAAAATGCAAAAAATGAGGAACGATCATGGCGGGGCGGATACTATGGTTCCTTAGGTCATATTTGATAGTCCAGAAAATTTTTAGGCGATCGGGGTCCGGTGGTCCCGGGACCCCTCGGAAGGCATGGGCTAAAGCACACGAAAATATGGAATCGCGCGGAATTCTAGTTGTTTGGCCAAAAAACGCAAAAGACTAGGAATGATCATGGCGGGGCGGTGACTATGGTTCCTTAGGTCGTATTTGATAGTCCGGAAAAGTTTTAGTCGATCGGGGTCCGGCGGACCGACCCACTCGGAAGGCGTGGGGCACACAAAAATATGGTAATCGAGCGGAATTCTATTTTTTGTCGAAAAAAGCAATAAATGAGGAACGATCATGGCGGGGCGGTGACTATGGTTCCTTAGATCGTATTTGATGGCCCAAAAAATTTTAGGCAATCGTGGTCCTTGGCTCCCGGGACCATTCGGAAGGCGTAAGCTATAGCACACGAAAATATGCAAATCGCGCGGAGTTCTAGTTTTTTGGCCGAAAAATGCAAAGCATTTGGAACGATCATGGTGGGGCAGTGACTATGGTACCTTAGGTCGTATTTGATAGTCCAGAAAATTTTTAGGCGATCGGGGTCCGCGGCTCCCCGGACCACTTGGAAGGCGTGGGTATAGCACACGAAAATATGGGAATCGGGCGTAATTCTAGTTTTTTGGCCAAAAAATGCAAAAAATGAGAAACGATGATGGCGGGGCGGTTACTATGGTTCCTTAGGTCGTATTTGACGGCCCCAAAAAATTTTAGTCGATCGGGGTCCGGGGTTCCCGGAACCACTTGGAAGGGTTAGCAATAGCACCCAAAAATATTGTAATCGGGCGGAATTCTAGTTTTTGGCCGAAAAACGCAACAAATGAGGAATGATCATGGCTGGGCGGTGACTATGGTTCCTTAGGTCGTATTTGATAGTCCGGAAAAATTGTAGGCGATAGGGGTCCGGAGTTCCCGGGTTCACTTGGAAGGCGTGGGCTATAGGACACGAAAATATGAGAATAGCGCGGAATTCTAGTTTTTTGGCCGAAAAACAGAACAAACTAGGAACGATCTTGGCTGGGCGGTGACTATGGTTCCTTTTGGTCTGATTTGATCGTCAGGAAAATTTTTTTGTGATAGGGGTCCGCGTCACTTAGGACTACTCGGAATGCGTGGGTATAGCACACGAAAATATGGGAATCAGGCAAAATTATAGTTGTTTGGCCGAAAAACGCAAAAAAATGAGGAACGATCATGGCGGGGCGAATACTATGGTTCCTTAGGTCGTATTTGATAGTCCGGAATTTTTTTAGGCGATCGGGGTCCGGAGGTCCCGGGACCCCTCGGAAGGCGTGGGCTAAAACACACAAAAATATGGGAATCGCACGGAATTCTAGTTGTTTGGCCGAAAAATGCAAAAAATAAGGAACGATCATGGCAGGGCGGATAATATGGTTCCTTAGCTCGTATTTGATTGACCGGAAAAATTTTAGGCGATCGGTGTCCGCGACTCTTGGGACCACTCGGAATGCGTGGGTATAGCACACGAAAATATGGGAATCGGGCGAAATTCTATGTCTTTTTCAGTAACATGCAAAAAATGTGGAAAGATCTTGACAGGGCGGTGACTATGGTTCCTTTGGTCTTATTTGATAGTCCGGAAAAATATTAGGCGTTAGGGGTCCGGAGGTCCCGGGACCACTCGGAAGGCGTGGGCTATAACACACAAAAATATGGGAATCGCGCGGAATTCTAGTTGTTTGGCCGAAAAACGCAAAAAATGAGGAACGATCATGGCGGGGCGGATACTATGGTTCCTTAGGTCGTATTTGATAGTCCGGAAAAATTTTAGGCGATAGGGGTCAGGAGGTCCCGGGACCACTCGGAAGGCGTGGGCTATAACACACAAAAATATGGGAATCGCGCGGAATTCTTGTTGTTTGGCCAAAAAATGCAAAAAATGAGGAATGATCATGGCGGGGTGGTTACTATGGTTCCTTAGGTCGTATTTGATGGCCCGGAAAATTTTTAGGCGATCGGGGTTTGGGGTTCCCGGGACCCCTTGGAAGGCGTGGGCTAAAGCACACGAAAATATGGAAATCACGCGGATTTCTAGTTTTTTGGCTGAAAAACGCAAAAGACTAGGAACGATCATGGCTGGGCGGTGACTATGGTCCCTTAGGTCTTATTTGATAGTCCGAAAAAATTTTAGGCGATCCGGCTCCGGGGGGCCCGACCCACTCGGAAGGCGTGGGGGATAGCACACAAAAAATATGTGAATCGGGCGGAATTCTAGTTGTTTGGCCAAAAATGCAAAAAATGAGGAACAATCATGGCGAGGCGGTGACTATGGTTCCTTAGGTCCTACTTGATGGCCCGAAATATTTTTAGGCGTTCCGAGTCCGGTGACCCGGCCCACTCGGAAGGCGTGGGGCACACAAAAATATGGTAATCGGGCGGAATTCTAGTTTTTTGGCCGCAAAACGCAACAAATGAGGAGTGATCATGGCTGGGCGGTGAATATGGTTCCTTAGGTCGTATTAGATAGTCCGTAAAAATTTTAGGCGATAGGGGTCCGGAGTTCCCGGATTCACTTGGAAGGCGTGGGCTATAGGACACGAAAATATGGGAATCGCGCGGAATTCTTGTTTTTTGGCCGAAAAATGCAAAGCATTTGGAACGATCATGGTGGGGCGGTGACTATGGTACCTTAGGTTGTATTTGATAGTCCGGAAAAATTTTAGGCGATCGGGGTCCGCGGCTCCCCGGACCACTTGGAAGGCGTGGGTATAGCACACGAAAATATGGGAATCGGGCGTAATTCTAGTTTTTTGGCCGAAAAATGTAAAAAATGAGAAATGATGATGGCGGGGTGGTTACTATGGTTCCTTAGGACGTATTTGACAGCCCGGAAATATTTTAGTCGATCGGGGTCCGGGGGTCCCGGAACCACTTGGAAGGGTTGGCAATAGCACACAAAAATTTTGTAATCGGGCGGAATTCTAGTTTTTTGGCCGAAAAACGCAAAAAATGAGGAATGATCATGGCTGGGCGGTGACTATGGTTCCTTAGGTCGTATTTGATAGTCCGAAAAATTTTTAGGCGATAGGGGTCCGGAGTTCCCGGGTTCACTTTGAAGGCGTGGGCTATAGGACACGAAAATATGGAAATCACGCGGAACTCTAGTTTTTTCGCTGAAAAACGCAAAAGACTAGGAATGATCATGGCGGGGCGGTGACTATGGTTCCTTAGGTCGTATTTGATAGTCCGAAAAATTTTTAGGCGATCCGGCTCCGGGGGGCCCGACCCACTCGGAAGGCGTGGGCGATAGCACACAAAAATTATGTGAAGCGGGCGGAATTCTAGTTTTTTGGCCAAAAATGCAAAAAATGAGGAACAATCATGGCGAGGCGGTGACTATGGTTCCTTAGGTCCTAATTGATGGCCCGAAATATTTTTAGGCGATCCGAGTCCGGTGGCCCGGCCCACTCGGAAGGCGTGGGGCACACAAAAATATAGTAATCGAGCGGAATTCTAGCTTTTTGGCTGAAAAACGCAATAAATGAGGAACGATCATGGCGGGGCGGTGACTATGGTTCCTTAGGTCGTATTTGATGGCCCGGAAAATTTTAGGCGATCGGGGTCCTCGGCTCCCGGGACCACTCGGAAGGCGTAAGCAATAGCACACGAAAATATGCAACTCGTGCGGAGTTCTAGTTTTTTGGCCGAAAAATGCAAAGCATTTGGAACGATCATGGTGGGGCGGTGACTATGGTACCTTAGGTCGTATTTGATAGTCCGGAAAAATTTTAGGCGATCGGGGTCCGCGGCTCCCCGGACCACTTGGAAGGCGTGGGTATAGCACACGAAAATATGGGAATCGGGCGTAATTCTAGTTTTTTGGCCGAAAAATGTAAAAAATGAGAAACGATGATGGTGGGGCGGTTACTATGGTTCCTTAGGACGTATTTGATAGCCCGGAAATATTTTAGTCGATCGGGGTCCGGGGGTCCCGGAACCACTTGGAAGGGTGGGCAATAGCACATAAAAATTTTGTAATCGGGCGGAATTCTAGTTTTTTGGCCGAAAAACGCAAAAAATGAGGAATGATCATGGCTGGGCGGTGACTATGGTTCCTTAGGTCGTATTTGATAGTCCGGAAAATTTTTAGGCGATAGGGGTCCAGAGTTCCCGGGTTCACTTTGAAGGCGTGGGCTATAGGACACGAAAATATGGAAATCACGCGGAATTCTAGTTTTTTGGCTGAAAAACGCAAAAGACTAGGAATGATCATGGCGGGGCGGTGACTATGGTTCTTTAGGTCGTATTTGATAATCCGAAAAATTTTTAGGCGATCCGGCTCCGGGGGGCCCGACCCACTCGGAAGGCGTGGCCGACAGTACACAAAAAATATGTGAATCGGACGGAATTCTAGTTTTTTGGCCAAAAATGCAAAAAATGAGGAACGATCATGGCGAGGCGGTGACTATGGTTCCTTAGGTCCTAATTGATGGCCCGAAATATTTTTAGGCGATCCGAGTCCGGTGGCCCGACCCACTCGGAAGGCGTGGGGCACACAAAAATATGGTAATCGAGCGGAATTCTAGCTTTTTGGCTGAAAAACACAATAAATGAGGAACGATCATGGCGGGGCGGTGACTATGGTTCCTTAGGTCGTATTAGATGGCCCGGAAAATTTTAGGCGATCGGGGTCCTCGGCTCCCGGGACCACTCGGAAGGCTTAAGCTACAGCACACGAAAATATGCAACTCGCGCGGAGTTCTAGTTTTTTGGCCGAAAAATGCAAAGCATTTGGAACGATCATGGTGGGGCGGTGACTATGGTACCTTAGGTCGTATTTGATAGTCCGGAAAAATTTTAGGCGATCAAGGTCCGCGGCTCCCCGGACCACTTGGAAGGCGTGGGTATAGCACATGAAAATATGGGAATCGGGCGTAATTCTAGTTTTTTGGCCGAAAAATGCAAAAAATGAGAAACGATGATGGCGGGGCGGTTACTATGGTTCCTTAGGACGTATTTGACGGCCCGGAAATATTTTAGTCGATCGGGTTCCGGGGGTCCCGGAACCACTTGGAAGGGTGGGCAATAGCACACAAAAATATTGTAATCGGGCGGAATTCTAGTTTTTTGGCCGAAAAACGCGACAAATGAGGAATGATCATGGCTGGGCGGTGACTATGGTTCCTTAGGTCGTATTTGATAGTCCGAAAAATTTTTAGGCGATAGGGGTCCGGAGTTCCCGGGTTCACTTTGAAGGCGTGGGCTATAGGACACGAAAATATGGGAATCGCGCGGAATTCTAGTTTTTTGGCCAAAAACGGAAAAAACTAGGAACGATCATGGCTGGGCGGTGACTATGGTTCCTTAGGTCTTATTTGATAGTCCGGAAAATTTTTAGGCTATCGGGGTCCGCGTCTCTTGGGACCACTCGGAATGCGTGGGTATAGCACACGAAAATATGGGAATCGAGCGAAATTCTAGTTGTTTGGCCGAAAAATGCAAAAAATGAGGAACGATCATGGCGGGGCGGATACTATGGTTCCTTAGGTCATATTTGACAGTCCGGAAAATTTTTAGGCGATCGGGGTCCGTTGATCCCGGGATCCCTCGGAAGGCGTGGGCTAAAGCACACGAAAATATGGAATCGCGCGGAATTCTAGTTGTTTGGCCAAAAAACGCAAAAGACTAGGAATGATCATGGCGGGGCGGTGACTATGGTTCCTTAGGTCGTATTTGATAGTCCGGAAAATTTTTAGTCGATCGGGGTCCGCGGCTTCCCGGACCACTTGGAAGGCGTGGGTATAGCACACGAAAATATTGGAATCGGGCGAAATTCTAGTTTTTTGACCGAAAAATGCAAAACATGAGAAACGATGATCGCGGGGCGGTTACTATGGTTCCTTAGGTCGTAGTTGACAGCCCGGAAAAATTTTAGGTGATCGGGGTCCGGGGGTCCCGAAACCACTTGGAAGCGTGGGCAATAACACACAAAAATATTGTAATCGGGCGGAATTCTAGTTTTTTGGCTGAAAAACGCAACAAACGAGGAGTGATCATGGCTGGGCGGTGACTATGGTCCCTTAGGTCGTATTTGATAGTCCGTAAAAATTTTAGGCGATAGGGGTCCGGAGTTCCCGGATTCACTTGGAAGGCGTGGGCTATAGGACACGAAAATATGGGAATCGCGCGGAATTCTAGTTTTTTGGCCGAAAAATGCAAAGCATTTGGAACGATCATGGTGGGGCGGTGACTATGGTACCTTAGGTCGTATTTGATAGTCCGGAAAAATTTTAGGCGATCGGGGTCCGCGGCTCCCCGGACCACTTGGAAGGCGTGGGTATAGCACACGAAAATATGGGAATCGGGCGTAATTCTAGTTTTTTGGCCGAAAAATGCAAAAAATGAGAAACGATGATGGCGGGGCGGTTACTATGGTTCCTTAGGTCGTAGTTGACAGCCCGGAAAAATTTTAGGTGATCGGGGTCCGGGGTCCCGGAACCACTTGGAAGGGTGGGCAATAGCACACAAAAATATTGTAATCGGGCGGAATTCTAGTTTTTTGGCCGAAAAACACAAAAAATGAGGAATGATCATGGCTGGGCGGTGACTATGGTTCCTTAGGTCGTATTTGATAGTCCGGAAAATTTTTAGGCGATAGGGGTCCGGAGTTCCCGGGTTCACTTTGAAGGCGTGGGCTATAGGACACGAAAATATGGAAATCACGCGGAATTCTAGTTTTTTGGCTGAAAAACGCAAAAGACTAGGAATGATCATGGCGGGGCGGTGACTATGGTTCCTTAGGTCGTATTTGATATTCCGAAAAATTTTTAGGCGATCCGGCTCCGGGGGGGCCGACCCACTCGGAAGGCGTGGGTATAGCACACGAAAATATGGGAATCGGGCGTAATTCTAGTTTTTTGGCCGAAAAATGTAAAAAATGAGAAACGATGATGGTGGGGCGGTTACTATGGTTCCTTAGGACGTATTTGATAGCCCGGAAATATTTTAGTCGATCGGGGTCCGGGGGTCCCGGAACCACTTGGAAGGGTGGGCAATAGCACACAAAAATTTTGTAATCGGGCGGAATTCTAGTTTTTTGGCCGAAAAACGCAAAAAATGAGGAATGATCATGGCTGGGAGGTGACTATGGTTCCTTAGGTCGTATTTGATAGTCCGGAAAATTTTTAGGCGATAGGGGTCCGGAGTTCCCGGGTTCACTTTGAAGGCGTGGGCTATAGGACACGAAAATATGGAAATCATGCGGAACTCTAGTTTTTTCGCTGAAAAACGCAAAAGACTAGGAATGATCATGGCGGGGTGGTGACTATGGTTCCTTAGGTCGTATTTGATAGTCCGAAAAAATTTTAGGCGATCCGGCTCCGGGGGGCCCGACCCACTCGGAAGGCGTGGGCGATAGCACACAAAAATTATGTGAAGCGGGCGAAATTCTAGTTTTTTGGCCAAAAATGCAAAAAATGAGGAACGATCATGGCGAGGTGGTGACTATGGTTCCTTAGGTCCTAATTGATGGCCCGAAATATTTTTAGGCGATCCGAGTCCGGTGGCCCGGCCCACTCGGAAGGCGTGGGGCACACAAAAATATAGTAATCGAGCGGAATTCTAGCTTTTTGGCTGAAAAACGCAATAAATGAGGAACGATCATGGCGGGGCGGTGACTATGGTTCCTTAGGTCGTATTTGATGGCCCGGAAAATTTTAGGCGATCGGGGTCCTCGGCTCCCGGGACCACTCGGAAGGCGTAAGCAATAGCACACGAAAATATGCAACTCGTGCGGAGTTCTAGTTTTTTGGCCGAAAAATGCAAAGCATTTGGAACGATCATGGTGGGGCGGTGACTATGGTACCTTAGGTCGTATTTGATAGTCCGAAAAAATTTTAGGCGATCGGGGTCCGCGGCTCCCCGGACCACTTGGAAGGCGTGGGTATAGCACACGAAAATATGGGAATCGGGCGTAATTCTAGTTTTTTGGCCGAAAAATGTAAAAAATGAGAAACGATGATGGTGGGGCGGTTACTATGGTTCCTTAGGACGTATTTGATAGCTCGGAAATATTTTAGTCGATCGGGGTCCGGGGGTCCCGGAACCACTTGGAAGGGTGGGCAATAGCACACAAAAATTTTGTAATCGGGCGGAATTCTAGTTTTTTGGCCGAAAAACGCAAAAAATGAGGAATGATCATGGCTGGGCGGTGACTATGGTTCCTTAGGTCGTCTTTGATAGTCCGGAAAATTTTTAGGCGATAGGGGTCCGGAGTTCCCGGGTTCACTTTGAAGGCGTGGGCTATAGGACACGAAAATATGGAAATCACGCGGAATTCTAGTTTTTTGGCTGAAAAACGCAAAAGACTAGGAATGATCATGGCGGGGCGGTGACTATGGTTCCTTAGGTCGTATTTGATAGTCCGAAAAATTTTTAGGCGATCCGGCTCCGGGGGGCCCGACCCACTCGGAAGGCGTGGCCGACAGTACACAAAAAATATGTGAATCGGACGGAATTCTAGTTTTTTGGCCAAAAATGCAAAAAATGAGGAACGATCATGGCGAGGCGGTGACTATGGTCCCTTAGGTCCTAATTGATGGCCCGAAATATTTTTAGGCGATCCGAGTCCGGTGGCCCGGCCCACTCGGAAGGCGTGGGGCACACAAAAATATGGTAATCGAGCGGAATTCTAGCTTTTTGGCTGAAAAACACAATAAATGAGGAACGATCATGGCGGGGCGGTGACTATGGTTCCTTAGGTCGTATTAGATGGCCCGGAAAATTTTAGGCGATCGGGGTCCTCGGCTCCCGGGACCACTCGGAAGGCTTAAGCAATAGCACACGAAAATATGCAACTCGCGCGGAGTTCTAGTTTTTTGGCCGAAAAATGCAAAGCATTTGGAACGATCATGGTGGGGCGGTGACTATGGTACCTTAGGTCGTATTTGATAGTCCGGAAAAATTTTAGGCGATCAAGGTCCGCGGCTCCCCGGACCACTTGGAAGGCGTGGGTATAGCACATGAAAATATGGGAATCGGGCGTAATTCTAGTTTTTTGGCCGAAAAATGCAAAAAATGAGAAACGATGATGGCGAGGCGGTTACTATGGTTCCTTAGGACGTATTTGATGGCCCGGAAATATTTTAGTCGATCGGGTTCCGGGGGTCCCGGAACCACTTGGAAGGGTGTGCAATAGCACACAAAAATATTGTAATCGGGCGGAATTCTAGTTTTTTGGCCGAAAAACGCGACAAATGAGGAATGATCATGGCTGGGCGGTGACTATGGTTCCTTAGGTCGTATTTGATAGTCCGAAAAATTTTTAGGCGATAGGGGTCCGAAGTTCCCGGGTTCACTTTGAAGGCGTGGGCTATAGGACACGAAAATATGGGAATCGCGCGGAATTCTAGTTTTTTGGCCAAAAACGGAAAAAACTAGGAATGATCATGGCTGGGCGGTGACTATGGTTCCTTAGGTCGTATTTGATAGTCCGGAAAATTTTTAGGCTATCGGGGTCCGCGTCTCTTGGGACCACTCGGAATGCGTGGGTATAGCACACGAAAATATGGGAATCGAGCGAAATTCTAGTTGTTTGGCCGAAAAATGCAAAAAATGAGGAACGATCATGGCGGGGAGGATACTATGGTTCCTTAGGTCATATTTGACAGTCCGGAAAATTTTTAGGCGATCGGGGTCCGTTGATCCCGGGACCCCTCGGAAGGCGTGGGCTAAAGCACACGAAAATATGGAATCGCGCGGAATTCTAGTTGTTTGGCCAAAAAACGCAAAAGACTAGGAATGATCATGGCGGGGCGGTGACTATGGTTCCTTAGGTCGTATTTGATAGTCCGGAAAATTTTTAGTCGATCGGGGTCCGCGGCTTCCCGGACCACTTGGAAGGCGTGGGTATAGCACACGAAAATATTGGAATCGGGCGTAATTCTAGTTTTTTGACCGAAAAATGCAAAACATGAGAAACGATGATCGCGGGGCGGTTACTATGGTTCCTTAGGTCGTAGTTGACAGCCCGGAAAAATTTTAGGTGATCGGGGTCCGGGGGTCCCGAAACCACTTGGAAGCGTGGGCAATAACACACAAAAATATTGTAATCGGGCGGAATTCTAGTTTTTTGGCTGAAAAACACAACAAATGAGGAGTGATCATGGCTGGGCGGTGACTATGGTCCCTTAGGTCGTATTTGATAGTCCGTAAAAATTTTAGGCGATAGGGGTCCGGAGTTCCCGGATTCACTTGGAAGGCGTGGGCTATAGGACACGAAAATATGGGAATCGCGCGGAATTCTAGTTTTTTGGCCGAAAAATGCAAAGCATTTGGAACGATCATGGTGGGGCGGTGACTATGGTACCTTAGGTCGTATTTGATAGTCCGGAAAAATTTTAGGCGATCGGGGTCCGCGGCTCCCCGGACCACTTGGAAGGCGTGGGTATAGCACACGAAAATATGGGAATCGGGTGTAATTCTAGTTTTTTGGCCGAAAAATGTAAAAAATGAGAAACGATGATGGCGGGGCGGTTACTATGGTTCCTTAGGTCGTAGTTGACAGCCCGGAAAAATTTTAGGTGATCGGGGTCCGGGGTCCCGGAACCACTTGGAAGGGTGGGCAATAGCACACAAAAATATTGTAATCGGGCGGAATTCTAGTTTTTTGGCCGAAAAACACAAAAAATGAGGAATGATCATGGCTGGGCGGTGACTATGGTTCCTTAGGTCGTATTTGATAGTCCGGAAAATTTTTAGGCGATAGGGGTCCGGAGTTCCCGGGTTCACTTTGAAGGCGTGGGCTATAGGACACGAAAATATGGAAATCACGCGGAATTCTAGTTTTTTGGCTGAAAAACGCAAAAGACTAGGAATGATCATGGCGGGGCGGTGACTATGGTTCCTTAGGTCGTATTTGATATTCCGAAAAATTTTTAGGCGATCCGGCTCCGGGGGGGCCGACCCACTCGGAAGGCGTGGGCGATAGTACACAAAAAATATGTGAATCGGGCGGAATTCTAGTTTTTTGGCCAAAAATGCAAAAAATAAGGAACGATCATGGCGAGGCGGTGACTATGGTTCCTTAGGTCCTAATTGATGGCCCGAAATATTTTTAGGCGATCCGAGTCCGGTGGCCCGGCCCACTCGGAAGGCGTGGGGCACACAAAAATATGGTAATCGAGCGGAATTCTAGCTTTTTGGCTGAAAAACGCAATAAATGAGGAACGATCATGGCAGGGCGGTGACTACGGTTCCTTAGGTCGTATTTGATGGCCCGGAAAATTTTAGGCGATCGGGGTCCTCGGCTCCCGGGACCACTCGGAAGGCTTAAGCAATAGCACACGAAAATATGCAACTCGCGCGGAGTTCTAGTTTTTTGGCCGAAAAATGCAAAGCATTTGGAACGATCATGGTGGGGCGGTGACTATGGTACCTTAGGTCGTATTTGATAGTCCGGAAAAATTTTAGGCGATCGAGGTCCGCGGCTCCCCGGACCACTTGGAAGGCGTGGGTATAGCACATGAAAATATGGGAATCGGGCGTAATTCTAGTTTTTTGGCCGAAAAATGCAAAAAATGAGAAACGATGATGGCGGGGCGGTTACTATGGTTCCTTAGGACGTATTTGACGGCCCGGAAATATTTTAGTCGATCGGGGTCCGGGGGTCCCGGAACCACTTGGAAGGGTGGGCAATAGCACACAAAAATATTGTAATCGGGCGGAATTCTAGTTTTTTGGCCGAAAAACACGACAAATGAGGAATGATCATGGCTGGGCGGTGACTATGGTTCCTTAGGTCGTATTTGATAGTCCGTAAAAATTTTAGGCGATAGTGGTCCGAAGTTCCCGGGTTCACTTTGAAGGCGTGGGCTATAGGACACGAAAATATGGAAATCACGCGGAATTCTAGTTTTTTGGCTGAAAAACGCAAAAGACGAGGAATGATCATGGCGGGGCGGTGACTATGGTTCCTTAGGTCGTATTTGATAGTCCGAAAAATTTTTAGGCAATCCGGCTCCGGGGGGCCCGACCCACTCGGAAGGCGTGGGCGATAGCACACAAAAAATATGTGAATCGGGCGGAATTCTAGTTTTTTGGCCAAAAATGCAAAAAATGAGGAACGATCATGGCAAGGCGGTGACTATGGTTCCTTAGGTCCTACTTGATGGCCCGAAATATTTTTAGGCGTTCCGAGTCCGGTGGCCCGGCCCACTCGGAAGGCGTGGGGCACACAAAAATATGGTAATCTGGCGGAATTCTAGTTTTTTGGCCGCAAAACGCAACAAATGAGGAGTGATCATGGCTGGGCGGTGAATATGGTTCCTTAGGTCGTATTTGATGGTCCGTAAAAATTTTAGGCGATAGGGGTCCGGTGTTCCCGGACCACTCGGAAGGCGTGGGCTATAGGACACAAAAATATGGGAATCGCGCGGAATTCTAGTTTTTTGGCCGAAAAATGCAAAGCATTTGGAACGATCATGGTGGGGCGGTGACTATGGTACCTTAGGTCGTATTTGATAGTCCGGAAAAATTTTAGGCGATCGGGGTCCGCGGCTCCCCGGACCACTTGGAAGGCGTGGGTATAGCACACGAAAATATGGGAATCGTGCGTAATTCTAGTTTTTTGGCCGAAAAATGCAAAAAATGAGAAACGATGATGGCGGGGCAGTTACTATGGTTCCTTAGGACGTATTTGACGGCCCGGAAATATTTTAGTCGATCGGGGTCCGGGGGTCCCGGAACCACTTGGAAGGGTGGGCAATAGCACACAAAAATATTGTAATCGGGCGAAATTCTAGTTTTTTGGCCGAAAAACGCAACAAATGAGGAATGATCATGGCTGGGCGGTGACTATGGTTCCTTAGGTCGTATTTGATAGTCCGGAAAATTTTTAGGCGATAGGGGTCCGGAGTTCCCGGGTTCACTTTGAAGGCGTGGGCTATAGGACACGAAAATATGGGAATCGCACGGAATTCTAGTTTTTTGGCCAAAAACGGAAAAAACTAGGAACGATCATGGCTGGGCGGTGACTATGGTTCCTTAGGTCTTATTTGATAGTCCGGAAAAATTTTAGGCTATCGGGGTCCGCGTCTCTTGGGACCACTCGGAATGTGTGGGTATAGCACACGAAAATATGGGAATCGAGCGAAATTCTAGTTGTTTGGCCGAAAAATGCAAAAAATGAGGAACGATCATGGCGGGGCGGATACTATGGTTCCTTAGGTCATATTTGATAGTCCGAAAAATTTTTAGGCGATCGGGGTCCGGTGGTCCCGGGACCCCTCGGAAGGCGTGGGCTATAACACACACAAATATGGGAATCGCACGGAATTCTAGTTGTTTGGCCGAAAAATGCAAAAAATAAGGAACGATCATGGCAGGGCGGATAATATGGTTCCTTAGGTCGTATTTGATTGCCCGGAAAAATTTTAGGCGATCGGGGTCCGCGAGTCTTGGGACCACTCGTAATGCGTGGGTATAGCACACGAAAATATGGGAATCGGGCGAAATTCAAGTTTTTGGCCAAAAAATGCAAAAAATGAGGAACGATCATGGCGAGGCGGTGACTATGGTTCCTTAGGTCATATTTGATGGCCCGGTAAATTTTAGGCGATCGGGGTCCACGACTCCCGGGACCACTCGGAAGGCGTAAGCTATAGCACACGAAAATATGCAAATCGCACGGAGTTCTAGTTTTTTGGCCGAAAAATGCAAAGCATTTGGAAAGATCATGGTGGGGCGGTGACTATGGTACCTTAGGTCGTATTTGATAGTCCGGAAAAATTTTAGGCGATCGGGGTCTGCGGCTCCCCTGACCAATTTGGAAGGCGTGGGTATAGCACACGAAAATATGGGAATCGGGCGTGATTCTAGTTTTTTGGTCGAAAAATGCAAAAAATGAGAAACGATGATGGCAGTGCGGTTATTATGGTTCCTTAGGTCGTATTTGACGGCCCAAAAAAATTTTAGTCGATCGGGGTCCGGGGGTCCCGGAACTACTTGGAAGGGTGGGCAATAGCACACAAAAATATTGTAATCGGGCAGAATTCTAGTTTTTTGGCCGAAACACACAACAAATGAGGAATGATCATGGCTGGGCGGTGACTATGGTTCCTTAGGTCGTATTTTATAGTCCGGAAAAATTTTAGGTGATAGGGGTCCGGAGTTCCCGGGTTCACTTGGAAGGCGTGGGCTATAGGACACGAAAATATGGGAATCGAGCGGAATTCTAGTTTTTTGAGCGAAAAACGGAAAAAACTAGGAACGATCATGGCTGGACGGTGACTATGGTTCTTTAGGACTTATTTGATAGTTCGGAAAAATTTTAGGCGATCGGGGTCCGCGGCTCTTGGGCCCACTCGGAAGGCGTGGGCGATAGCACACAAAAATATGGTAATCGAGCAGAATTCTAGTTTTTTTCAGTAACATGCAAAAAATGTGGAAAGATCTTGGCAGGGCGGTGACTATGGTTCCTTTGGTCTTATTTGATAGTCCGAAAAAATATTAGGCGATAGGGGTCTGGAGGTCCCGGGACCACTCGGAAGGCGGGGCAGTGACTATGGTTCCTTAGGTCGTATTTGATAGTCCGGAAAATTTTTAGGCGATCCGGCTCCGGGGGCCCGACCCACTCGGAAGGCGTGGGCGATAGCACACAAAAATATGGGAATCGGGCGGAATTCTAGTTTTTTGGCTAAAAATGCAAAAAATGAGGAACGATCATGGCGAGGCGGTGACTATGGTTCCTTAGGTCCTAATTGATGGCCCAAAATTTTTTTAGGCGATCTGAGTCCGGCAGCCCGGCCCACTCGGAAGGCATGGGCAATAGCACACAAAAATATGGTAATCGAGCGGAATTCTAGTTTTTTGGCCGAAAAATGCAATAAATGAGGAACGATCATGGCGGGGCAGTGACTATGGTTCCTTAGGTCGTATTTGATAGTCCAGAAAAATTTTAGGCGATAGGGGTCAGGAGGTACCACTCGGAAGGCGTGTGCTATAACATACAAAAATATGGGAATCGCGCGGAATTCTAGTTGTTTGGCCGAAAAACGCAAAAAATGAGGAACGATCATGGCGGGGTGGTTACTATGGCTCCTTAAGTCGTATTTGATGGCCCGAAAAGTTTTTAGGCGATCGGGGTTCGGGGTTCCCGGGACCCCTTGGAAGGCGTGGGCTAAAGCACACGAAAATATGGAAATCGCGCGGAATTCTAGTTTTTTGGCTGAAAAACGCAAAAGACTAGGAATGATCATGGCGGGGCGATGACTATGGTTCCTTAGGTCATATTTGATAGTCCGAAAAATTTTTAGGGGATCCGGCTCCGGGGGGCCCGACCCACTCGGAAGGCGTGGGCGATAGCACACAAAAATATGGGAATCAGGTGGAATTCTATTTTTTTAGCCAAAAAATGCAAAAAATGAGGAATGATCATGGCGAGGCAGTGACTATGGTTCCTTAGGTCCTAATTGATGGCCCAAAAATTTTTCAGGTGATCCGAGTCCGGCGGCCCGGCCCACTCGGAAGGTGTGGGCTAGCACACAAAAATATGGTAATCGAGCGGAATTCTAGTTTTTTGGCCGAAAAACACAATAAATGAGGAACGATCATGGCGGGGCGATGACTATGGTTCCTTAGGTCGTATTTGATGGCCCGAAATTTTTTAGGCGATCGGGGTTCGGGGTTCCCGGGACCCCTTGGAAGGCGTGGGCTAAAGCACACGAAAATATGGAAATCGCGTGGAATTCTAGTTTTTTGGCTGAAAAATGCAAAAGACTAGGAACGATCATGGCGGGGCGGTGACTATGGTTCCTTAGGTCGTATTTGATAGTCCGGAAAATTTTTAGGGGATCCGGCTCCGGGGGGCCCGACCCACTCGGAAGGCGTGGGCGATAGCACACAAAAATATGGGAATCAGGTGGAATTCTATTTTTTTGGCCAAAAAATGCAAAAAATGAGGAATGATCATGGCGAGGCGGTGACTATGGTTCCTTAGGTCCTAATTGATGGCCCAAAAATTTTTCAGGTGATTCGAGTCAGGCGGCCCGGCCCACTCGGAAGGCGTGGGCTAGCACACAAAAATATGGTAATCGAGCGGAATTCTAGTTTTTTGGCCGAAAAACACAATAAATGAGGAACGATCATGGCGGGGCGATGACTATGGTTCCTTAGGTCGTATTGGATGGCCCAGAAAATTTTAGGCGATCGGGGTCCACGGCTCCCGGGACCACTCGGAAGGCGTAAGCTATTGCACACGAAAATATGCAAATCGCGCGGAGTTCCAGTTTTTTGGCCGAAAAATGCAAAGCATTTGGAACGATCATTGTGGGGCGGTGACTATGGTACCTTAGGTCGTATTTGATAGTCTGGAAAAATTTTAGGCGATCGGGATCCGCGGCTCCCTGGACCACTGGGAAGTCGTGGGTATAGCACACGAAAATATGGGAATCGGGCGTAATTCTAGTTTTTTTGCCGAAAAATGCAAAAAATGAGAAACGATGATCGCGGGGCGGTTACTATGGTTCCTTGGGTCGTATTTGACGGCCCGGAAAATTTTTAGGCGATCGGGGTCCGGGGGTCCCGGAACCACTTGGAAGGGTGGGCAATAGCACACAAAAATATTGTAATCGGGCGGAATTCTAGTTTTTTGGCCGAAACACGCAACAAATGAGGAATGATCATGGCTGGGCAGTGACTATGGTTCCCTAGGTCGTATTTGATAGTACGGAAAAATTTTAGGCGATAGGGGTCCGGAGTTCCCGGATTCCTTGTAAGGCGTGGGCTATAGGACACGAAAATATGGGAATCGAGCGTAATTCTAGTTTTTTGGCCGAAAAATGGAAAAACTAGGAACGATCATGGCTGGGCGGTGACTATGGTTCCTTAGGACTTATTTGATAGTCCGGAAAAATTTTAGGCGATCGGGGTCCGCGGCTCTTGGGAGCACTCGGAATGCGTGGGTATAGCACACGAAAATATGGGAATCGGGCGAAATTCTAGTTGTTTGGCCGAAAAACGCAAAACATGAGGAACGATCATGGCGGGGTGGTTACTATGGTTCCTTAGGTCGTATTGAATGGCCCGGAAAATTTTTAGGTGATCGGGGTTCGGGGTTCCCGGCACCCCTTTGAAGGCGTGGTCTAAAGCATACGAAAATATGGAAATCGCGCGGAATTCTAGTTTTTTGGCTGAAAAACGCAAAAGACTAGGAACGATCATGGCGGGGCGGTGACTATGGTTCCTTAGGTCATATTTGATTGTCCGGAAAATTTTTAGGCGATCCGGCTCCGAGGGCCCCGACCCACTCGGAAGGCGTGGGCGATAGCACACAAAAATATGGGAATCAGGCGGAATTCTCGTTTTATGGCCAAAATTTGCAAAAAGTGAGGAACGAACATGGCGAGGCGATGACTATGGTTCCTTAGGTCTTAATTGATGGCCCGAAATTTTTTAGGCGATCCGAGTCTGGCGGCCCGGCCCACTCGGAAGGCGTGGGCAATAGCACACAAAAATATGGTAATCGAGCGGAATTCTAGTTTTTTGGCCGAAAAACGCAATAAATGAGGAACGATCATGGCGGGGCGGTGACTATAGTTCTTTAGGTCGTATTTGATGACCCGAAAAATTTTAGGAGATTGGGGTCCACGACTCCCGGGACCACTCGAAAAGCGTAAGCCATAGCACACGAAAATATGCAAATCGCGCGGAATTCTAGTTTTTTGGCCGAAAAATGCAAAGCATTTGGAATGATCATGGTGGGGCGGTGACTATGGTACCTTAGGTCGTATTTGATAGTACGGAAAAATGTTAGGCGATCGGAGTCTGCGGCTCCCCGGACCACTTGGAAGGCGTGGGTATAGCACACGAAAATATGGGAATCGGGCGTAATTCAAGTATTTTGGCCGAAAAATGCAAAAAATGAGAAACGATGATGGCGGGGCGGTTACTATGGTTCCTTAGGTCGTATTTGATGGCCCAGAAAAATTTTAGGCGATCGGGATCCGGGTGTCCCGGAACCACTGGGAAGGGTGGGCAATAGCACACAAAAATATGTAATCGGGCGGAATTCAAGTTTTTTGGCCGAAAAACGCAACAAATGAGGAATGATCATGGCTGGGCGGTGACTATGGTTCCTTAGGTCGTATTTGATAGTCCGGAAAATTTTTAGGCGATCCGGCTCCGGGGGGCCCGACCCACTCGGAAGGCATGGGCGATAGCACACAAAAATATGAGAATCGGGCGGAATTCTAGTTGTTTGGCCAAAAAATGCAAAAAATGAGGAACGATTATAGCGAGGCAGTGACTATGGTTCCTTAGGTCCTAATTGATGGCCCAAAAAATTTTTAGGCGATCCGAGTCTGGCGGCCCGGCCCACTCGGAAGGCGTGGGCAATAGCACACAAAAATATGGTAATCGAGCGGAATTCTAGTTTTTTGGCCGAAAAACGCAATAAATGAGGAACGATCTTGACGAGGCGGTGACTATGGTTCCTTAGGTCGTATTTGATGGCCCGGAAAATTTTAGGCGATCGGGGTCCATGGCTCCCGGGACCACTCGGAAGGCGTAAGCTATAGCACACGAAAATATGCAAATCGCGCGGAGTTCTAGTTTTTTTGCCGAAAAATGCAAAGCATTTGGAACGATCATGGTGGGGCGATGACTATGGTACCTTAGGTCGTATTTGATAGTCCGGAAAATTTTTAGGCGATCGGGGTCCGCGGTTCCCCGGACCACTTGGAAGGCGTGGGTATAGCACACGATAATATGGGAATCGGGCGTAATTCTAGTTTTTTGGCCGAAAAATGCAAAAAATGAGAAACGATGATGGCGGGGCGGTTACTATGGTTCCTTAGGTCGTATTTGATAGCCCAGAAAAATTTTAGGCGATTGGGGTCCGGGGGTCCCGGAACCACTGGGAAGGGTGGGCAATAGCACACAAAAATATTGTAATCGGGCGGAATTCTAGTTTTTGGCCGAAAAACGCAACAAAAGAGGAATGATCATGGCTGGGCGGTGACTATGGTTCCTTAGGTCGTATTTGATAGTCCGGAAAAATTTTAGGCGATAGGGGTCCTGAGGTCCCGGGACCACTCGGAAGGTGTGGGCTATAACAACCAAAAATAATGGAATCGCGCGGAATTCTAGTTGTTTGGCCGAAAAATGCAAAGAATAAGGAACGATCATGGCTGGGCGGTGACTATGGTTCCTTAGGTTTTATTTGATAGTCCGGAAAAGTTTTAGGCGATAGGGGTCCGGAGACCCGGATCCACTTGTAAGGCGTGGGTATAACACACGAAAATATGGGAATCGGGCGGAATTCTAGTTGTTTGGCCGAAAAATGCAAAAAATGAGAAACGATCATGGCGGGGTGGATACTATGGTTTCTTAGGTCGTATTTGAGAGTCCGGAAAATTTTTAGGCGATAGGGGTCAGGAGGTCCCAGGACCACTCGGAAGGCGTGGGCTATAACACACAAAAATATGGGAATCGCGCGGAATTCTAGTTGTTTGGCTGAAAAACGCAAAAAATGAGGAACAATCATGGCGGGGTGGTTACTATGGTTCCTTAGGTCCTAATTGATGGCCCGAAAAATTTTAGGCGATCGGGGTCCACGGCTCCCGGGACCACTCGGAAGGCGTAAGCTATAGCACACGAAAATATGCAAATCGCGCGGAGTTCTAGTTTTTTGGCCGAAAACTGCAAAGCATTTGGAACGATCATGGTGGGGCGGGGACTATGGTACCTTAGGTCGTATTTGATATTCCGGAAAAATTTTAGGCGATCGGGGTCCGCGGCTCACTAGACCACTTGGAAGGCGTGGGTATAGCACACGAAAATATGGGAATCGGGCATAATTCTAGTTTTTTGGCCGAAAAATGCAAAAAATGAGAAACGATGATGGCGGGGCGGTTACTATGGTTCCTTAGGTCGTATTTGACGGCCCGGAAAAATTTTAGGCGATCGGGGTCCGGGGGTCCCGGAACCACTTGGAAGGGTGGGCAATAGCACACAAAAATATTGTAATCGGGCGGAATTCTAGTTTTTTGGCCGAAAAACGCAACAAATGAGGAATGATCATGGCTGGGCGGTGACTATGGTTCCTTAGGTCGTATTTGATAGTCCGGAAAAATTTTAGGCGATAGGGGTCCGGAGTTCCCGGGTTCACTTGGAAGGCGTGGGCTATAGGACACGAAAATATGGGAATCGCGCGGAATTCTAGTTTTTTGGCCGAAAAACGGAAAAAACTAGGAACGATCATGGCTGGGCGGTGACTATGGTTCCTTAGGTCTTATTTGATATTCCGGAAAAATTTTAGGCGATCGGGGTCCGCGGCTCTTGGGACCACTCGGAATGCGTGGGTATAGCACACGAAAATATGGGAATCGGGCGAAATTCTAGTTGTTTGGCCGAAAAACGCAAAAAATGAGGAACGATCATGGCGGGGTGGTTACTATGGTTCCTTAGGTCGTATTTGATGGCCCGGAAAATTTGTAGGCGATCGGGGTTCGGGGTTCCCGGGACCCCTTGGAAGGCGTGGGCTAAAGCACACGAAAATATGGAAATCGCGCGAAATTCTAGTTTTTTGGCTGAAAAACGCAAAAGACTAGGAACGATCATGGCGGGGCGGTGACTATGGTTCCTTAGGTCATATTTGATAGTCCGAAAAATTTTTAGGCGATCCGGCTCCGGGGGGCCCGACCCACTCGGAAGGCGTGGGCAATAGCACACAAAAATATGGTAATCGAGCGGAATTCTAGTTTTTTGGCCGAAAAATGAAATAAATGAGGAACGATCATGGCGGGGAGCTGACTATGGTTCCTTAGGTCATATTTGATGGCCAGGAAAATTTTAGGCGATCGGGGTCCACGGCTCCCGGGACCACTCGGAAGGCGTAAGCTTTAGCACACTAAAATATGCAAATCGCGCGGAGTTCTAGTTTTTAGGCCAAAAAATGTAAAGCATTTGGAACGATCATGGTGGGGCGGTGACTATGGTACCTTAGGTCGTATTTGATAGTCCGGAAAAATTTTAGGCGATCGGGGTCCGCGGCTCCCCAGACCACTTGGAAGGCGTGGGTATAGCACACGAAAATATGGGAATCGGGCGTAATTCTAGTTTTTTGGCCGAAAAATGCAAAAAATGAGAAACGATGATGGTGGGGCAGTTACTATGGTTCCTTGTGTCGTATTTTACGGCCCGGAAAAATTTTAGGCGATCGGGGTCCGGGGGTCCCGGAACCACTTGGAAGGGTGGGCAATAGCACACAAAAATATTGTAATCGGGCGGAATTCTAGTTTTTGGCCGAAAAACGCAACAAATGAGGAATGATCATGGCTGGGCGGTGACTATGGTTCTTTAGGTCGTATTTGATAGTCCGGAAAAATTTTAGGCGATAGGGGTCCGGAGTTCCCGGGTTCACTTGGAAGGCATGGGCTATAGGACATGAAAATATGGGAATCGCGCGGAATTCTGGTTATTTGGCCGAAAAACGGAAAAAACTTGGAACGATCATGGCTGGGCGGTGACTATGGTTCCTTAGGTCTTATTTGATATTCCGGAAAAATTTTAGGCGATCGGGGTCCGCGGCTCTTGGGACCACTCCGAATGCGTGGGTATAGCACACGAAAATATGGGAATCGGGCGAAATTCTAGTTGTTTGGCTGAAAAACGCAAAAAATAAGGAACGATCATGGCGAGGTGGTTATTATGGTTCCTTAGGTCGTATTTGATGGCCCGGAAAATTTGTAGGCGATCGGGGTTCGGGGTTCCCGGGACCCCTTTGAAGGCGTGGGCTAAAGCACACGAAAATATGGAAATCGCGCGGAATTCTCATTTTTTGGCCAAAAAATGCAAAAAATGAGGAACGATCATGGCGAGGCGGTGACTATGGTTCCTTAGGTCCTAATTGATGGCCCAAAAAATTTTTAGGCGATCCGAGTCCGGCGGCCAGGCCCACTCGGAAGGCGTGGGCAATACCACACAAAAATATGGTAATCAAGTGGAATTCTAGTTTTTTGGCCGAAAAACGCAATAAATGAGGAACAATCATGGCGGGGCGGTGACTATGGTTCCTTAGTTCGTATTTGATGGCCCAGAAAATTTTAGGCGATCGGGGTCCACGGCTCTTGGGACCACTCGGAAGGCGTAAGCTTTAGCACACTAAAATATGCAAATCGCGCGGAGTTCTAGTTTTTTGGCCGAAAAATGCAAAGTATTTGGAACGATCATGGTGGGGCGGTGACTATGGTACCTTAGGTCGTATTTGATAGTCCGGAAAAATTTTAGGCGATCGGGGTCCGCGGCTCCCCAGACCACTTGGAAGGCGTGGGTATAGCACACGAAAATATGGGAATCGGGCGTAATTCTAGTTTTTTGGCCGAAAAATGCAAAAAATGAGAAACGATGATGGTGGGGCAGTTACTATGGTTCCTTGTGTCGTATTTTACGGCTCGGAAAAATTTTAGGCGATCGGGGTCCGGGAGTCTCGGAACCACTGGGAAGGGTGGGCAATAGCACACAAAAATATTGTAATCGGGCGGAATTCTAGTTTTTTGGCCGAAAAATGCAACAAATGAGGAATGATCATGGCTGGGCGGTAACTATGGTTCCTTAGGTTGTATTTGATAGTCCGGAAAAACTTTAGGCAATAGGGGTCCGGAGTTCCCGGGTTCACTTGGAAGGCATGGGTTATAGGACACGAAATTATGGAAATCGCGCAGAATTCTAGTTGTTTGGCCGAAAAACGCAAAATATAAGGAACGATCATGGCTGGGCGGTGACTATGGTTCCTTAGGTCTTATTTGATAGTCCGGAAAAATTTTAGGCGATAGGTGTCCGGAGACGCGGGACCACTTGTAAGGGGTGGGTATAGCACACGAAAATATGGTAATCGGGCGGAATTCTAGTTGTTTTGCCGAAAAATGCACAAAATGAGAAACGATCATGGTGGGAAGGTAAATATGGTTCCTTAGGTCTTATTTGATGGCCCAATAACTTTTTAGGTGATCCGAGTGCGGGGGGCACAACCCACTCGGAAGGCGTGGGCTATAGCACACAAAAATATGGGAATCGCGCGGAATTCTAGTTGTTTGGCCGAAAAACGCAAAAAATAAGGAACGATTATGGCGGGGCAGATACTACGGTTCCTTAGGTCGTATTTGATTGCCCGGAAAAATTTTAGGCGATCGGGGTCCGCGGCTCTTGGGACCACTCGGAATGCGTGGGTATAGCACACGAAAATATGGGAATCGGGCGAAATTCTAGGTCTTTTTCAGTAACATGCAAAAAATGTGGAAAGATCTTGGCAGGGCGGTGACTATGGTTCCTTTGGTCTTATTTGATAGTCCGGAAAAATATTAGGCGATAGGGGTCCGGAGGTCCCGGGACCACTCGGAAGGCGTGGGCTATAACACACAAAAATATGGGAATCGCGCGGAATTCTAGTTGTTTGGCCGAAAAACGCAAAAAATGAGGAACGATCATGGCGGGGCGGATACTATGGTTCCTTAGGTCGTATTTGATAGTCCGGAAAAATTTTAGGCGATAGGGGTCAGGAGGTCCCGGGACCACTCGGAAGGCGTGGGCTATAACACACAAAAATATGGGAATCGCGCGGAATTCTAGTTGTTTGGCCGAAAAACGCAAAAAATGAGGAACGATCATGGCGGGGTGGTTACTATGGTTCCTTAGGTCGTATTTGATGGCCCGGAAAATTTTTAGGCGATTGGGGTTCCCGGGACCCCTTGGAAGCCGTAGGCTAAAGCACACGAAAATATGGAAATCGCGCAGAATTCTAGTTTTTTGGCTGAAAAACGCAAAAGACTAGGAACGATCATGGCGAGGTGGTGACTATTGTTCCTTAGGTCGTATTTGACAGTCCGGAAAATTTTTAGGCGATCCGGCTCCGGGGGGCCCGACCCACTCGGAAGGCGTGGGCGATAGCACACAAAAATAAGGGAATCGGGCGGAATTCTATTTTTTTGGCCAAAAAATGCAAAAAATGAGGAACGATCATGGCGAGGTGGTGACTATGGTTCCTTAGGTCCTAATTGATGGCCTGAAAATTTTTTAGGCGATCCGAGTCCGGCGGCCCGGCCCACTCGGAAGGCGTGGGCAATAGCACCCAAAAATATGGTAATCGAGCGGAATTCTAGTTTTTTGGCCGAAAAACGCAATAAATGAGGAACGATCATGGCGGGGCGGTGACTATGGTTCCTTAGGTCGTATTTGGTGGCCCGGAAAATTTTAGGCGATCGGGGTCTACGGCTCCCGGGAACACTCGGAAGGCGTAAGCTATAGCACACTAAAATATGCAAATCGCGCGGAGTTCTAGTTTTTTGGCCGAAAAATGCAAAGCATTTGGAACGATCATGGTGGGGCGGTGACTATGGTACCTTAGGTCGTATTTGATAGTCCGTAAAAATTTTAGGCGATCGGGGTCCGCGGCTCCCCGGACCACTTGGAAGGCGTGGGTATAGCACACGAAAATATGGGAATCGGGCGTAATTCTAGTTTTTTGGCCGAAAAATGCAAAAAATGAGAAACGATGATGGCGGGGCGGTTACTATGGTTCCTTAGGTCGTATTTGACGGCCCGAAAAAATTTTAGGCGATCGGGGTCCGGGAGTCTCGGAACCACTAGGAAGGGTGGGCAATAGCACACAAAAATATTGTAATCGGGCGGAATTCTAGTTTTTTGGCCAAAAAATGCAACAAATGAGGAATGACTATGGTTCTTAGGTCATATTTGATAGTCCGGAAAAATTTTAGGCGATAGGGGTCCGGAGTTCCTGGGTTCACTTGGAAGGAGTGGGTTATAGGACACGAAAATATGGGAATCGCGCGGAATTCTAGTTGTTTGGCCGAAAAACGCAAAATATAAGGAACGATCATGGCTGGGCGATGACTATGGTTCCTTAGGTACTATTTGATAGTCCGAAAATATTTTAGGCAATAGGGGTCCGGAGACGCGGGACCACTTGTAAGGCGTGGGTATAGCACACGAAAATATGGTAATCGGGCGGAATTCTACTTGTTTTGCCGAAAAATGCAAAAAATGAGAAACGATCATGGCGGGAAGGTGAATATGGTTCCTTAGGTCTTATTTGATGGCCCAAAAACTTTTTAGGTGATCCGAGTGAGGGGGCACGGCCCACTCGGAAGGCGTGGGCTATAGCACAGGAAAATATGGGAATCGCGCGGAATTCTAGTTGTTTGGCCGAAAAACGCAAAAAATAAGGAACGATCATGGCTGGGCAGATACTATGGTTCCTTAGGTCGTATTTGATTGCTCGGAAAATTTTTAGGCGATCGGGGTCCGCGTCTCTTGGGACCACTTGGAATGCGTGGGTATAGCACACAAAAATATAGGAATCGGGCGAAATTCTAGGTCTTTTTCAGTAACATGCAAAAAATGTGGAAAGATCTTGGCAGGGCGGTGACTATGGTTCCTTTGGTCTTATTTGATAGTCCGGAAAAATATTAGGCGATAGGGGTCCGGAGGTCCCGGGACCACTCGGAAGGCGTGGGCTATAACACACAAAAATATTGGAATCGCGCGGAATTCTAGTTGTTTGGCCGAAAAACGCAAAAAATGTGGAACGATCATGGAGGGGCAGATACTATGGTTCCTTAGGTCGTAATTTATTGTCCGAAAAAAATTTTGGCGATAGGGATCAGGAGGTCCCGGGACCACTCGGAAGGCATGGGCTATAACACACACAAATATGGGAATCGCGCGGAATTCTAGTTGTTTGGCCGAAAAATGCAAAAAATGAGGAACGATGATGGAGGGGTGGTTACTATGGTTCCTTAGGTCGTATTTGATGGCCCGGAAAATTTTTAGGCGATCGGGGTTCCCGGGACCCCTTGGAAGGCGTGGGCTAAAGCACACAAAAATATGGAAATCGCGCGGAATTCTAGTTTTTTGGCTGAAAAATGCAAAAGACTAGGAACGATCATGACGGGTCGGTGACTATGGTTCCTTAGGTCGTATTTGATCGTTCGGAAAATTTTTAGGCGATCCGGGTCCGGGGGGCCCGACCCACTCAGAAGGCGTGGGCGATAGCACACAAAAATATGGGAATCGGGCGGAATTCTATTTTTTTGGCCAAAAAATGCAAAAAATGAGGAACGATCATGGCGAGGCGGTGACTATGGTTCCTTAGGTCTTTTTTGATAGTCTGGAAAAATATTAGGCGATAGGGGTCAGGAGGTCCCGGGACCACTCGGAAGGCGTGGGCTATAGCACACGAAAATATGGGAATCGCGCGGAATTCTAGTTGTTTGGCCGAAAAACGCAAAAAATGAGGAACGATCATGGCGGGGCGGATACTATGGTTCCTTAGGTCGTATTTGATTGTCCGGAAAAATTTTAGGCGATAGGGGTCAGGAGGTCCCGGGACCACTCGGAAGGCGTGGGCTATACCACACAAAAATATGGGAATGGCGTGGAATTCTAGTTGTTTGGCCGAAAAATGCAAAAAAATGAGGAACGATCATGGAGGGGTGGTTACTATGGTTCCTTAGGTCGTATTTGATGGCCCGGAAAATTTTTAGGCGATCGGGGTTCGCGGTTCCCGGGACCCCTTGGAAGGCGAGTGCTAAAGCACACGAAAATATGGAAATCGAGTGGAATTCTAGTTTTTTGGCTGAAAAATGCAAAAGACTAGGAACGATCATGGCGGGGCGGTGACTATGGTTCCTTAGGTCGTATTTGATCGTCCGGTAATTTTTAGGCGATCCGGCTCCGTGGTGCCCGACCCACTCAGAAGGCGTGGGCGATAGCACACAAAAATATGGGAATCGGGCGGAATTCTATTTTTTGTGCCAAAAAATGCAAAAAATGAGGAACGATCATGGCGAGGTGGTGACTATGGTTCCTTAGGTCTTTTTTGATAGTCCGGAAAAATATTAGGCGATAGGGGTCAGGAGGTCCCGGGACCACTCGGAAGGCGTGGGCTATAGCACACGAAAATATGGGAATCGCGCGGAATTCTAGTTGTTTGGCCGAAAAATGCAAAAAATGAGGAACGATCATGGCAGGGCGGATACTATGGTTCCTTAGGTCGTATTTGATTGTCCGGAAAAATTTTAGGCGATAGGGGTCAGGAGGTCCCGGGACCACTCGGAAGGCGTGGGTTATACCACACAAAAATATGGGAATGGCGTGGAATTCTAGTTGTTTGGCCGAAAAATGCAAAAAAATGAGGAACGATCATGGAGGGGTGGTTACTATGGTTCCTTAGGTCGTATTTGATGGCCCGGAAAATTTTTAGGCGATCGGGGTTCGGGGTTCCCGGGACCCCTTGGAAGGCGAGTGCTAAAGCACACGAAAATATGAAAATCGAGTGGAATTCTAGTTTTTGGCTGAAAAATGAAAAAGACTAGGAACGATCATGGCGGGGTGGTGACTATGGTTCCTTAGGTCGTATTTGATAGTCCGGAAATTTTTTAGGCGATCCGGCTCCGCGGGGCCCGACCCACTCGGAAGGCGTGGGCGATAGCACACAAAAATATGGTAATCGAGTGAAATTCTAATTTTTTGGCCGAAAAACGCAATAAATGAGGAACGATCATGGCAGGGCGGTGACTATGGTACCTTAGGTCGTATTTGATAGTCTGGAAAAATTTTAGGCGATCGGGGTCCACTTGGAAGGCGTGGGTATATCACACGAAAATATGGGAATCGGGCGTAATTCTAGTTTTTTGGCGGAAAAATGCAAAAAATGAGAAACGATGATGGCGGGGCGGTTACTATGGTTCCTTAGGTCGTATTTGACGGCCAAAAAAATTTTTAGGCGATCGGGGTCCGGGGGTCCCGGAACCACTGGGAAGGGTGGGCAATAGCACACAAAAATATTGTAATCGGGCGGAATTCTAGTTTTTTGGCCGAAAACGCAACAAATGAGGAATGATCATCGCTGGGCAGTGACTATGGTTCCTTAGGTCGTATTTGGTAGTCTGGAAATATTTTAGGCGATAGGGGTCCTCAGGTCCCGGGACCACTCGGAAGGTGTGGGCTATAACACACAAAAATATGGGAATCGCGCGGAATTCTAGTTGATTGGCCGAAAAATGCAAAAAATAAGAAACGATCATGGCGGGGCGGATACTATGGTTCCTTAGGTCGTATTTGATTGCTCGGAAAAGTTTTATGCGATCGGGGTCCGCATCTCTTGGGACCTCTCGGAATGCGTGGGTATAGTGCATGAAAATATGGGAATCGGGCTAAATTCTAGGTCTTTTTCAGTAACATGCAAAAAATGTGGAAAGATCTTGGCAGGGTGGTAACTATGGTTCCTTTGGTCTTATTTGATAGTCCGGAAAAATATTAGGCGATTCGGGACCGGAGGTCCGAGGACCACTCGGAAGGCATGGGCTATAACACACAAAAATATGGGAATCGCGCGGACTTCTAGTTGTTTGGCCGAAAAACGCAAAAATAAAAGGAACGATCATGGTGGGGCGGATACTATAGTTCCTTAGGTCGTATTTGATGGCCCGGAAAATTTTTAGGCGATCGGGGTTCGGGGTTCCCGGGACCCCTTGGAAGGCGAGTGCTAAAGTAAACGAAAATATGGAAATCGCGCGGAATTATAGTTTTTTGGCTGAAAAATGCAAAAGACTAGGAACGATCATGGCGGGGCGGTGACTATGGTTCCTTAGGTCGTATTTGATAGTCTGGAAAATTTTTAGGCGATCCGTCTCAGGGGGCCCGACCCACTCGGAAGGCGTGGGCGATAGCACACAAAAATATGGGAATCGGGCGGAATTCTATATTTTTGGCCAAAAAATGCAAAAAATGAGGAACGATCATGGCGAGGCGGTGACTATGGTTCCTTAGGTCCTAATTGATGGCCCAAAAATTTTTTAGGCGATCCGAGTCCGGCGGCCCGGCCCACTCGGAAGGCGTGGGCAATAGCACACAAAAATATGGTAATCGAGCGAAATTCTAGTTTTTTGGCCGAAAAACGCAATAAATGAGGAACGTTCATGGCAGGGCGGTGACTATGGTTCCTTAGGTCGTATTTAATGTCCCGGAAAATTTTAGGCGATCGGGGTCCACGGCTCCCGGGATCACTCGGAAGGCGTAAGCTATAGCACACGAAAATATGCAAATCGGGCGGAGTTCTAGTTTTTTGGCCAAAAAATGCAAAGCATTTGGAACGATCATTTTGGGGTGGTGACTATGGTACCTTAGGTCGTATTTGATAGTCTGGAAAAATTTTAGGCGATCGGGGTCCGCGTCTCCCCAGACCACTTGGAAGGCGTGGGTATAGCACACGAAAATATGGGAATCGGGCGTAATTCTAGTTTTTTGGCAGAAAAATGGAAAAAATGAGAAACGATGATGGCGGTGCGGTTACTATGGTTCCTTAGGTCGTATTTGACGGCCCAAAAAAATTTTAGGCGATCGGGTTCCGGGGGTCCCGGAACCACTGGGAAGGGTGGGCAATAGCACAAAAAAATATCATAATCGGGCGGAATTCTAGTTTTTTGGCCGAAAAGCGCAACAAATGAGGAATGATCATGGCTGGGCAGTGACTATGGTTCCTTAGGTCGTATTTGATAGTCCGGAAAAATTTTAGGCGATAGGGGTCTTGAGGTCCCGGGACCACTCGGAAGGTGTGGGCTATAACACACAAAAATATGGGAATCGCGCAGAATTCTAGTTGTTTGGCCGAAAAATGCAAAAAATAAGAAACGATCATGGCGGGGCAGCTAATATGGTTCCTTAGGACGTATTTGATTGCTCGGAAAAGTTTTATGCGATCGGGGTCCGCATCTCTTGGGACCACTCGGAATGCGTGGGTATAGCACATGAAAATATGGGAATCGGGCGAAATTCTAGGTCTTTTTCAGTAACATGCAAAAAATGTGGAAAGATCTTGGCAGGGTGGTGACTATGGTTCCTTTGGTCTTATTTGATAGTCCGGAAAAATATTAGGCGATAGGGGTCCGGAGGTCCCAGGACCACTCGGAAGGCATGGGCTATAACACACAAAAATATGGGAATTGCACGGAATTCTAGTTGTTTGGCCGAAAAACGCAAAAAAAAAGGGAACGATCATGGCGGGGCAGATACTATGGTTCCTTAGGTCGTATTTGATGGCTCTAAAAATTTTTAGGCGATCGGGGTTCGGTGTTCCCGGGACCCCTTGGAAGGCGTGGGCTAAAGCACACGAAAATATGGAAATCGCGCGGAATTCTAGTTTTTTGGCTGAAAAACGCAAAAGACTAGGAACGATCATGGCGGGGCGGTGACAATGGTTCCTTATGACGTATTTGATAGTCCGGAAAATTTTTAGGCGATCCGGCTCCGGGGGGCTTGACCGACTCGGAAGGCGTGGGCGACAGCACACAAAAATATGGGAATCGGGCGGAATTCTAGTTTTTTGGCCAAAAAATGCAAAAAATGAGAAACGATCTTGGCAAGGCGGTGACTATGGTTCCTTAGGTCCTAATTGATGGCCCGAAAATATTTTAGGCGATCCGAGTCTGGCGGCCTGGCCCACTCAGAAGGCGTGGGCAATAGCACACAAAAATATGGTAATCGAGCGGAATTCTAGTTTTTTGGCCGAAAAACGCAATAAATGAGGAACGATCATGGCAGTGCGGTGACTATGGTTCCTTAGGTCGAATTTAATGGCCTGGAAAATTTTAGGCGATCGGGGTCCACGGATCCCGGGACCACTCGGAAGGCGTAAGCTATGCACACGAAAATATGCAAATCGCGCGGAGTTCTAGTTTTTTGGCAAAAACATGTAAAGCATTTGGAACGATCATGGTGGGGCGGTGACTATGGTACCTTAGGTCGTATTTGATAGTCCGGAAAAATTTTAGGCGATCGGGGTCCGCGGCTCCCCGGACCACTTGGAAGGCGTGGTACGAAAATATGGGAATCGGGCGTAATTCTAGTTTTTTGGCCGAAAAATGCAAAAAATGAGAAACGATGATGGCGAGGCGGTTACTATGGTTCCTTAGGTAATATTTGACGGCGCGGAAAAATTTTAGGCGATCGGGGTCTGGGGGTCCCGGAACCACTGGGAAGGGTGGGCAATAGCAGACAAAAATATTGTAATCGGGCGGAATTCTAGTTTTTTAGTCGAAAAACGCAACAAATGAGGAATGATCATGGCTGGGCGGTCACTATGGTTCCTTAGGTCGTATTTGATAGTCCGGAATAATTTTAGGCGATAGGGGTCCTGAGGTCCCGGGACCACTCGGAAGGTGTGGGCTATAACACAAAAAAATATGGGAATGGCGCGGAATTCTAGTTGTTTGGCCGAAAAATGCAAAAAATAAGAAACGATCATGGCGGGGTGGATACTATGGTTCCTTAGGTCGTATTTGATTGCTCAGAATAATTTTAGGCGATCGGGGTCCACGGCTCTTGGGACCACTCAGAATGCGTGGGTATAGCACACGAAAATATGGGAATCGGGCGAAATTCTAGGTCTTTTTCAATAACATGCAAAAAATGTGGAAAGATCTTGGCAGGGTGGTGACTATGGTTCCTTTGGTCTTATTTGATAGTCCGGAAAAATATTAGGCGATAGGGGTCCGGAGGTCCCAGGACCACTCGGAAGGCGTGGGCTATAACACACAAAAATATGGGAATCGCGCGGAATTCTAGTTGTTTGGCCGAAAAATGCAAAAAAGAGGAACGATCATGGCGGGGCGGATACTATGGTTCCTTAGGTCGTACTTGACAGTCCAAAAAAATTTTAGGCAATAGGGGTCAGGAGGTCCCGGGACCACTCGGAAGGCGTGGGCTATAACACACAAAAATATGGGATCGCGCGGAATTCTAGTTGTTTGGCGAAAAATGCAAAAAATGAGGAACGATTATGGCGGGGCGGATACTATGGTTCCTTAGGTCATATTTCATAGTCCGGAAAATTTTTAGGCGATAGGGGTCCGGAGGTCCCGGGACCACTCGGAAGGTGTGGGCTATAACACACAAAAATATGGGAATCGCGCGGAATTCTAGTTGTTTGGCCGAAAAACGCAAAAAATGAGGAACGATCATGGAGGGGCGGATACTATGGTTCCTTAGGTCGTATTTGATAGTCCGGAAAAATTTTAGGCGATAGGGGTCAGGAGGTCCCGGGACCACTCGGAAGGCGTGGGCTATAACATACAAAAATACGGGAATCACGCGGAATTCTAGTTGTTTTGCCGAAAAACGCAAAAAATGAGGAACGATCATGGCGGGGTGGTTACTATGGTTCCTTAGGTCGTATTTGATGGCCCGGAAAATTTTTAGGCAATCGGGGTTCGGGGTTCCCGGGACCCCTTGGAAGGCATGGGCTAATGCACACGAAAATATGGAAATCGTGCGAAATTCTAGTTTTTTGGCTGAAAAACACAAAAGACTAGGAACGATCATGGCGGGGCGGTGAATATGGTTCCTTAGGTCGTATTTGATAGTCCGGAAAATTTTTAGGCGATCCTGCTCCGGGGGCCCGACCCACTCGGAAGGCGTGGGCGATAGCACACAAAAATATGGGAATCGGGCGGAATTCTAGTTTTTTGGCCAAAAAATGCAAAAAATGAGGAACGATCATGGCGAGGCGGTGAATATGGTTCCTTAGGTATTAATTGATGGCCCGAAAAGTTTTTAGGCGATCCGAGACCGGCGGCCCGGCCCACTCGGAAGGCGTGGGCAATAGCACACAAAAATATGGTAATCGAGCGGAATTCTAGTTTTTTGGCCGAAAAACGCAATAAATGAGGAACGATCATGTTGGGGTGGTGACTATGGTTCCTTAGGTCTTATTTGATAGTCCGGAAAAATATTAGGCGATAGGGGTTAGGAGGTCCCGGGACCACTCGGAAGGCGTGGGCTATAACACACAAAAATTTGGGAATCGCGCGGAATTCTAGTTGATTGGCCGAAAAATGCAAAAAATGAGGAACGATCATGGCGGGGCGGATACTATGGTTCCTTAGGTCGTATTTGATAGTCCGGAAAAATTTTAGGCGATAGGGGTCAGGAGGTCCCGGGACCACTCGGAAGGCGTGGGCTATAACACACAAAAATATGGGAATCGCGCGGAATTCTAGTTGTTTGGCCGAAAAACGCAAAAAATGAGGAACGATCATGGCGGGGTGGTTACTATGGTTCCTTAGGTCGTATTTGATGGCCCGGAAAATTTTTAGGCGATCGGGGTTCGGGGTTCCCGGGACCCCCTTGAAAGGCGTGGGCTAATGCACACGAAAATATTGAAATCGTGCGAAATTCTAGTTTTTTGGCTGAAAAACACAAAAGACTAGGAACGATCATGGCGGGGCGGTGAATATGGTTCCTTAGGTCGTATTTGATAGTCCGGAAAATTTTTAGGCGATCCGGCTCCAGGGGGCCCGACCCACTCGGAAGGCGTGGGCGATAGCACACAAAAATATGGGAATCGGGCGGAATTCTAGTTTTTTGGCCAAAAAATGCAAAAAATGAGGAACGATCATGGCGAGGCGGTGACTATGGTTCCTTAGGTATTAATTGATGGCCCGAAAAGTTTTTAGGCGATCCGAGACCGGCGGCCCGGCCCACTCGGAAGGCGTGGGCAATAGCACACAAAAATATGGTAATCGAGCGGAATTCTAGTTTTTTGGCCGAAAAACGCAATAAATGAGGAACGATCATGTTGGGGTGGTGACTATGGTTCCTTAGGTCTTATTTGATAGTCCGGAAAAATATTAGGCGATAGGGGTTAGGAGGTCCCGGGACCACTCGGAAGGCGTGGGCTATAACACACAAAAATATGGGAATCGCGCGGAATTCTAGTTGATTGGCCAAAAAACGCAAAAAATGAGGAACGATCATGGCGGGGCGGATACTATGGTTCCTTAGGTCGTATTTGATAGTCCGGAAAAATTTTAGGCGATAGGGGTCAGGAGGTCCAGGGACCACTCGGAAGGCGTGGGCTATAACACACAAAAATACGGGAATCGCGCGGAATTCAAGTTGTTTGGCCGAAAAACGCAAAAAATGAGGAACGATCATGGTGGGGTGGTTACTATGGTTCCTTAGGTCGTATTTGATGGCCCGGAAAATTTTTAGGCGATCGGGGTTCGGGGTTCCCGGGACCCCTTGAAAGGCGTGGGCTAATGCACACGAAAATATTGAAATTGTGCGAAATTCTAGTTTTTTGGCTGAAAAACACAAAAGACTAGGAACGATCATGGCGGGGCGGTGAATATGGTTCCTTAGGTCGTATTTGATAGTCCGGAAAATTTTTAGGCGATCCGGCTCCGGGGGGCCCGACCCACTCGGAAGGCGTGGGCGATAGCACACAAAAATATGGGAATCGGGCGGAATTCTAGTTTTTTGCCAAAAAATGCAAAAAATGAGGAACGATCATGGCGAGGCGGTGACTATGGTTCCTTAGGTATTAATTGATGGCCCGAAAAGTTTTTAGGCGATCCGAGACCGGCGGCCCGGCCCACTCGGAAGGCGTGGGCAATAGCACACAAAAATATGGTAATCGAGCGGAATTCTAGTTTTTTGGCCGAAAAACGCAATAAATGAGGAACGATCATGGTGGGGTGGTGACTATGGTTCCTTAGGTCTTATTTGATAGTCCGGAAAAATATTAGGCGATAGGGGTCAGGAGGTCCCGGGACCACTCGGAAGGCGTGGGCTATAACACATAAAAATATGGGAATCGCGCGGAATTCTAGTTGTTTGGCCGAAAAACGCAAAAAATGAGGAACGATCATGGCGGGGCGGATGGTCCCGGGACCACTCGGAAGGCATGGGCTATAACACA